>NC_086071.1:16273027-16449193 GCF_948474715.1 Cydia amplana | reverse complement strand
TATATATAGGTGTTACTAGCACCATTTTATAAAACTGAGCATTGTATGGTAAGTATTGAGGAAAGTAATAACTTGCACCACAGTACGCGGTACAGGTTATGTTAGAACTGTAGAAGGAGTCATAAAAGGCTACTTTCATACTAGACTAGTCAAATTAGCTTATACATATTAGGTCTTAGGTCCCATCACACAGGCACAGAAGAAATAATAGTACTACCGTCATGAATCTAGTATTTTAACTGGATCTGGCATGAGTGGTGGGGAGAACTGACAGAACGGGACAGTCTTATATATCTTTCAGTAGGAGTAGCAGAGAAAGTGCTATTACTGTTTGTCCTTGTCACAGTCTCACTTTTTTATGTTCCCCACCTTTAAAAATGGTGGAATATAAACAAGTGCGCATACGTCAACTTCTTGTGAACCATGTGAATAGTGCAAAGATTATATTGATTATAAGGAAAAATATTGATACCCGTGTTTTATGTGAATGTATTTGAACTTAAGAATTCAAAGAATATGTTAAATTGCTCAATTATAGATGGTCAAGCAAATCTTGTCAGTAGAAAAAGGCGCGAAATTCAAATTTTCTATGAGACGATATCCCTTCGCGCCTACATTTTTCAAATTTGCCGCCTTTTTCTACTGACAAGATCTGCTTGACCAACTATATGTGTTGTACGAGTGACTGTCGGCAAAAACAGGACAACGTAACTTTTCACAGGTAAGTACAGTATTTTACACTTTGGTCACATTATCATGCTTAGTAACAACATCCTACAATCTATATCAATCAAAATCTGATTAGAAAAAGCATTTATAGTAAAAATAACTCAGGTAAAAGTATTTCCTGGTAAATTACCCGACCAAATTGTGTAAGTACGCATATTGACAGTAAGCAGTCACCCTTTTAATAACATGTATTCAATTTAGTCGCATTACTATTATTATTCGAAGCCCGTGATGCATATAATTACCCCAAAATTGGGGTATTTTGTATTTTAATAACATTTTACATATTAATTGTAAGTTATATTTATTTAAATAACTGCTGTACAACTGGATATATATGAACAACAAAATTGAACTGTGTTTAAATTAACATCTAAATTAAATTTAAGCATTAGGGTTAGAGTCGCACCAAGAAAAGTCTGCAGCAGATTTGATAGCCCACGCAGTGTAAGTGTTATTTATACGTCATAATTTCATAAAAGTTTGACGTTTAAAATGACACTTGCACTGCGTGGGCTATCAAAATCGCTGCAGACTTTTCACGGTCTGACTCTATCACCATCTTTCTAGCGTTTTCGGGGGTTTTGCCACGACTCAGAGAATCTTATTCAAAGATATGGCGCAGGCACTAATTCTTATTTTGCAATAAGATTAACACATTACAATATGAATATTTCGTTTATTATCTCCAGATTTCCACGACATGCAGCCACGCGTAATAAATGGATATCAGCTACCGGAAGGAGAAACTAGGTTTTTTTTTGCACCGAAACGGGAACTGAAACTTCCGTCAGGTACTACTTTTTAGTGTAGTGAAGTGTAGTGTGTGTTTTTAAGTATCCTTTGTTGATTGTGATTTATTGATATTAAAACTCAGAACACATTTTATTCTACGTTTTTCTATTACTATAAATGGTTAGTTTTGTACCACCTGCGCGAATTATAGATATTTCATTGTTCATACGCCTGAAAAGAACGGCCCATTGACATTTTATTCAACAATTTTAATACCGTCAAACTAGAAAACTGCAGACTTTTCACGGTCTGACTCTAATTGCCTCCAGGGTAATCGCACCAGCGTGATATCAAATATTGGGGTAATTTTTACCAATATGGTATCCCCGCGTTTATGACGTCATCTATGTCTATCCCACGGACCTAGAAAGTAAACCGGACAGAGTACATTAGCCAAAAAGTGTATCCACATGAGAAGTCAAGGTGGGCCGTTGCATCTCTTTCTAATTAGGGTGACCATAAGTCATATGTATGTGGGATATTAGGATAACATTGAATATATAGTTTGGCCAGGATCTTTTCTTATTCGTGCATAGTTATAGAGAATCATACTGTATTTTCGCTGTACTAGTATTATGGCCTGAAAAGGGATGGATATAGTTTTTTTCTCTTCTGTAAAACGCTTCACACAACCTTAGGCACTTAATTTAGTTGTTCTAAAAGCTGTTGCTAATAGGCGCACTGGACCACGAACATGGTGGATCGTCAGGAATGTGGTCCGCCGTAACGTCTGTCAAGAACACGGGTATGAGTGAGAGAGATAGAGAGACAGATATGGTGACAGAACCAGAGGGTCTACCGCGAACCAAGTTCGACGTGTTGCCTCTCTGTCACACTTACGTACGAATTTACAAGTGCGACAGAGAGACAAAATGTCGAAAGTGGTTTGAGGTAGACCCTCAGGGCAGTGGGGGATTTACAGTATTTGCCGTCCTAGGCCCCAGGCCCTGTAGCAAGCACTAGACGCCCCTTTCTCAGCACCCATCATATAGACTGCCACCCTAGGCCCGGGCCTACTCGGCCTTAGAGCAAATCCGCCACTGCCTCAGGGTCGCGTGGATCCGCTACGCCCGCTTGTTATAGTTTTTAACTAGGACGCTTATCACTGGAGCATAAATTAAATTAAAAAAATAAATATCAGGCGACTAAGGCCCATAGATACATACCTTACAAACTAACATACGTACAATAGTAAAAATCTTACAAGCTAAAAATTATTTCGGCGTCACCGAAAACCATAAACACCGAAGTTCGCAAATTGCGAGCATCTTTCTCTGTCACTGTAATTACTCCTTTATAGGAGTAAAAGAGAAAGATGCCCGTAATTTGCGAGCTTCGGTGTTCACGAGGGTAGGCCATCTGTGCAAAAAGAGAAGAGTCGTGAAATGTAAAGAAACTAGTGATGTGCCGTTCCCAGTAAATTTTCCAAAGAGGGTATATAAGCCCTCATTCGCACGAGCGCTTTTTCAACGCGCGTTAAAAAAGCGCGTTAGAATGAAACAAATGGAAACATGTGTATTTGTTCACACGATGGTGGTGGCGCTTTTTATCAAGCCTTGTTTTTTTTTTCGACTTTAAGCGTTGGTCGTTAAATCGAATTTAGCGTGTGAACGGATTCAACCCCTTTTGTAACGCGCGTTGAAAAAGCGCTCGTGCTTATGAAGGCTAAATTCCCAGTAACGTTTCTGGTATCGTCCCAAAAGTCAGTAAATTACGATAAACTTCTATTTTTCTTTTATTATCTATGTGTTTTTTTATTATTATAACAATTTATAAATGTGTCTGTAATGTTTAAGGACTTTGGATTTAAATTTTTGCAATTATTTATTCTGTATTGGCTCTCATTTCACCAATTTAAACATGCCGAAATAAATACATACCTATTTATGAAAACTTACGTTTAAGTACGTAATAAGAATTGTGTAAAACCATAAAGGAAGTGGTAAAACTGGTTCACATCGTGCCGACATCATGGTCACCCTAATGAGTTTGATAATGTCTAACTTGTATTTTTATCGTAAAATGTAATAATTGTGGCTTCCTTGTGAAACGATATTACACATTAGAAATTATTTCACTCCCACAACCTCGCAACATTTCTTCACCATTTTTAAGAAATTTTGCATTCACGTGTTTTGTAAATATGTCATCAGGTTAGGGATACCAATTAATATTCAAACTTACTACTACAATGTCTACCATATCATAATTAGTGTTTTTTATTGTTGTGCACATGCTTGGTTAAATCAGTTAATAATATTGACATTATAATTATTTACAAATTTCCTAAAAGATATCAGAACCGTACTCTGAATATAGCACTTAAATAATATAAGAAGGTATTTAATTTTAGTAGTATATTGATATAAATACTACCACAATGGTATATTTTTAACATTGGCAACATGTGCGAGTGAGACACCGCGGCCCACCTTTGCTATCTCAAGTGGACCGTTTTCTCTGTACTGGTACGAACGTCTTTCTGGCTCTGTGATAAGGTTCAATTTAGTATGGCAAAAAAAGTGACAGTTCACTCCTTCTTATAACTCCATGGTCTATCCCTAGGCCACATTCGCACGGCAGCTTTTTCAAATTTGAAAAATGTAAGCGCGAAGGGATATCGTCCCATAGAAAATTTGAATTTCGCGCCTTTTTCTACTGACAAAATCAGCTTGACCATCTATAATTGTTTTTATTGGTACTTGTACCTACTTACTAATGCCTTTACCCTAAAAACGGAATTCTAAGAAAGGTATGTTATGTTAGAATTGCGGAATTCACAAGGAAAAAAATTCTCAACTTGATAATTTCACAACTTTTACATTGCGAAATAATAATAAGCATAGCTAGAGACACAATGTAAACTTTGTTAAAATAGTGATGTTGACTTAGTCCTTTGCAAAATTGACGAAAGACTCGTTCATTTCGCTGGCAACATTCGTACGGATAGGATGCGTGACAAATCGCAAACCACAAACCCCGTTCACGTTTCATATTGTGTTAAAAATATAAATTGTTTCTTTAAAGTTAAAGACTGTTAAAGATCGATAGTGAAAAACATTTTTAATTATTAATATAAAGGATGGACGACTTAAGTGTGTTTCTGCTCAACTGTGATTTGATACACCTTTATGGATCGCTAAATGGTAAGTTATAATTTATATTCTAAGTTCTAACTAGTTACTAGTTAATGCAATAAGTGACTTTGTCGTTCGTAATCGATATTTGTTTCATCCAAATAAACTATTAGAAGTCGTAAGAAAATGGATTGTCTTCGGCGGTCAATACTTATGGCGTCTATAAAATGGCGTCGGTCTTAGCGTCGGTGTTGTTTTGGTTAAAAATGTATTATTGTACTAAGCAAGCAGTGAATAGTGGTTTAATTTTATTAAAAATAATTATTTTTAGGTATTTTGGATTGTAATGTTTTTTATTTTTTTTACACGACTGCAGAATTTAAATGAGTGGATTGAGTAAGTGCAGTTGGTTGAATGTGTACATTTATGTAGTACTTATTATTATTTCTATGCTTATAGATCAGGGCGCGGATCTTGATTTTTTGTTAAAAGCAAATGACCATGAACTGTCGACATTGGTCCCAGCAATAGTTCAGAAAGGAAAACTGCGCATGGCGTTAGATCGTGAGAGAGAACGCGTGAGCAGCTATATTTTTTTCATATACCTACTTGATTCAAAATTTAGATGTTTTCATTACTTTCAGTCAATTTTATTGATTATACTTTACATGACCTTAGTTTTAAGGCCGAGCTACACCGGAAGCGTATGATGTAATATTGACACAAGTGTTTTAATACATAATCATATGCAAAGTTGCATATAAGTACTACTTTATCTTTGCTCGTCCATGTGTCAACATAATATTATCTTGTTTTTCTTTGTCTCCTAGTATTTTCTGTTATTCTTTATTTAGTTTCACAGTGCCTTGGTTTTACTGTAATGCTGTGTTACTTATATGATAAATAAAATAAATAAATAAAATTATGCTAATGGGTATTATGGTTAAATTAATCACTCCTAACTTTATTTTTTCTTTATAGAGAGGAGTTGAAAATGATCAGAGGAATGTAGATGTACAGCAAGTTATAGCTCCAATCAAAAAGCAAGACTCCTTTGTGATTCCATCAAGTAGCCAAAAATCTAGTTTATCCTCTGTTGCTACAACATCAACTGAATTAGTGGTAATTATAATAATATTTATCTATACTCGTTTCGTTATATGTTGGAGAACATGAATAAAGAATGGGGACTTGTTTTGTCATTTCACCACAAACTCATTTTTTATATAAACATATATTTATTATATATATATTTATAGCAATTAATTATCAATTTTTTTTTCAAATCTCTTCTCAGAAATTAGAAGATTTGGTAAATTTTCAGTACTTTGAAGGCCATTTTCTCCTAACAGGTTGAGTTTGGGCAGCTAAAAAAAAATACGTGTCCGTTATTTTAGAGTACTCTATAACATATCAAAATAAATCAAATCGGAGTCGGACAGGTCGGAGTCGGTCATACTAATATTATAAATGCGAAAGTGTGTCTACCTGTGGCCTGTGGCGAGTGGAGTAGCGGGTACAGCTATTAGGGTATATTATTATGCAGTCGGGTTATTGATTTTCATTTTAAATAGGTACTCATATATACATTAGCAACATTTCTCGTTGTATGATTATGAATGATGATTGATGACTTGCAACATTCTTGGTTTTGTGAAAGAGCTGTTATAAGCTCTACTTAAAGAACAAATGTTTGATTTTTGTTTACTTTCAGCTGGCCAGTGACTTTGACAAAATATACCCTGATATAGAAGGAAAGTTCGAAGAAAATTTCCCGGTAGTGAAAGGTCGCCTGCTATCACTACTAGATGAGAAGGCTCAACAGCTAACACGCGCTGACACTTCCATTCAAACTGTTTTGGATCTTGCAACTTGTAAGTTATATTATCGTTTTATTCTCAATTAAATATCCGTAATCAGTGTCTTTATTGCCTCTATATTGTCTTTTTATTGTCTCTCTCGGACGGACGGACGGACAGCGAAGTCTTAGTAATAGGGTCCCGTTTTACCCTTTGGGTACGGAACCCTAAAAAGTAAAATTTTTCAGTAATAAAGGTGTCATGCAATTTTATTATACGATCAAAATAAACTAGATTAAACATTACTACGTATTATGGTTCCCATTACTGTGTCATTTTATGTTCATCATGATATTTTGATCTTTTTGAGCAAGTGTGATGAAATAGTTATTTACAGTACATATGGGGCTACTTTTCCGCACTAGTGCGTAAAATAGCACTTTTCGTGCGTATGTCGAAATTTTAAAGTGCCATATGTACTGTAAAACGTTGTTCGATACACGTGCGAATAGGTAATTCGCAACTCGTGTCGATTTAAAACACTCCCTTCGGTCGTGTTTTAATTTATCGCCACTCGTTTCGAATTTCCTCTTTTTCGCACTTGTATCGAAAATAACTATTTCGATAATAACTATTTCGATATATGTACCGTAAATAGTACCCATATGTACTGTAAATAGTTATTTACGATACAAGTGCGGAAAAGAGGAAATTCGTAACGAGTGGCGATAAATTAAAACACGACCGTAGGGAGTGTTTTAAATCGACACGAGTTGCGAATTACCTATTCGCACGTGTATCTTACAACGTTTTACAGTACATATGGCCCTTTAAACTTTTTGACATAGGCACGAAAAGTGCTATTTTACGCACTAGTGCGGGAAAATAGGACCTTATGTACTGTAAACAGTTATTTACGATACAAGTGCGGAAAAGAGGAAATTCGAAACGAGTGGCGATAAATTAAAACACGACCGAAGGGAGTGTTTTAAATCGACACGAGTTGCGAATTACCTATTCGCATGTGTATCTTACAACGTTTTACAGTACATATGGCCCTTTAAACTTTTTGACATAGGCACGAAAAGTGCTATTTTACGCACTAGTGCGGGAAAATTGGACCTTATGTACTGTAAACAGTTATTTACGATACAAGTGCGGAAAAGAGGAAATTCGAAACGAGTGGCGATAAATTAAAACACGACCGAAGGGAGTGTTTTAAATCGACACGAGTTGCGAATTACCTATTCGCACGTGTATCTTACAACGTTTTACAGTACATATGGCCCTTTAAACTTTTTGACATAGGCACGAAAAGTGCTATTTTACGCACTAGTGCGGGAAAATAGGACCATATGTACTGTAAATAGTTATTTACGATACTATTCGCACGTGTATCGTACAACGTTTTACAGTACATATGGCCCTTTATACTTTTGACATACACACGAAAAGTGCTATTTTACGCACTAGTGCGGGAAATTAGGACCATATGTACTGTAAATAATTACCGTACATCCCACCCATCCCTATTCCCTATTTTCCCGCACTAGTGCGTAAAATAGCACTTTTCGTGCGTATGTCAAAAGTTTAAAGGGCCATATATGTACTGTAAAACGTTGTGCGATACACGTGCGAATAGGTAATTCGAAACGAGTAGCGATAAATTAAAACTCGACCGAAGGGTAATCGACACGAGTTCCTCTTTTCCGCACTTGTATCGTAAATAACTATTATACGGGGTGGATTTTTTTAACGCCAGCTGGAAGTGCAGTACTGTAGATAGAGGAGATGACAAATTTTACTCAATAGAAACTTTAAGTAACTGTTAACTATTACTAAAGTAAGTATTAATTATTTTTGCAGCGGGAGAGGAACAGGCAAACATAGCTACTTTTCTATCCGTTCCTCTATTACTGAAGCAAATACACACTGTTCCCGTAAAGGGAACCAGAAGACCGTGGAATCCTTCTAGATTGGAAGTGAGCAAGGCGTTTTTAAGCTTGGTGCCATCTACATCGGACATTCAAAGCCACTTCTGTGAACGGAAGGCGGTAAGAAAAAGACGGGTAGCCTATCTCGCCGCGAGATACTGTCGCGCCAATCGTGTGCTACGCCTGCAAGGCGACTTTTAATTATAATACATAGAGGCATGTTTTATAAAACGTATCAGATTTTGAGTGTTTTCTTCGTTGTCGACCCATATTTGTATCTTGTTTAAATCTTCAATCTAGCTTAAAGGTAGATTGACGTAGTCAGGTAAAGAAGTCTTGGTAATACAGTAATTAGTTTAATATAATATGTTATGTTATGATGTAAGATACATTGTAAGTTTGTTTTATGGCCACTATTTTTAGTTAATAGTTAATAGACGTGTACAAAATGTTATGCTAAGTATTATTTTTCACATTTAGCGGATTCGATTCCCGGATCAGCCAGGCAATTTAATTTCAAATTCTTTGAATGCAGTTCGTATTGTTTTTAAATAAAAGTGAAGCTATTTTTACTTCTATTATTAGTATTTAGTGACAACTCGCCAAACATATCGGAACTCAACCTTATTCCCATGGCAACAAAGGTGTGTTGCGACATATTTGGCGACTTTGGCTGTCTATTTGAAGTTGACTGTACCTACTTATTCAAAGTGAAAACTTAAGGAAACAGCTTAATGCATGTAGGTTATGTAGTTAATTATATTTATATTTCCAATATACAGATAGGTGCAAACTGACCCAATAACATCAGTACCCGAGTGTAGTACCAGGCTATTTCTCGATGGCAGCCGTGTGAGGAATGACCGAAGCCCTGGCAGAGGTGACATTGCGCGGGGGGCCCGCGCAATGTTCTTTCTGCGCCACGTCTCCACTTTCACTCTTCTCATGTGGAGATCCTCCGTCACCCAGTAGATGCCCCCGCGCAAGAAGCTGCAAGAAGTAGATGCAGCCCGGGCGTCCCGCTCTCGCATTGATTTGCTTCGCATATTCCACGGAGTGTCCCAGTTTCTCCAGGGCATTTATTAAGTCGGTGTTCGGCTTCTCAGGGACGCCTCTGACGGCCCTTTGAGCCGCTTCCCGTTCTCCAGCCCACAGATGTTGAACACCGGCTTGATGACGTGGGTTATGTTTGGAGGCTTGTCTTCCTTGTTTTTGCTTTTTGGAATTAAGTCTAATCAATTTACCTGCTTGTCCCTCGGGTACTGTTATCGGGCTAGTTTTGCACCTTTCAGAGGCTCCTGCGTTAGTGTCAGTGCCATTGTGGAAGCTATGGCGACTTTGCGAGCTCGCGGTGGCTTGTTTGGAGGCTTGTTTTCCTTGTTTTTGCTTTTTGGAATTAAATCTAATCAATTTACCTGCTTATCGCTTGGGTACTGTTTTTGGGTCATACTTCTAATCCACTCGCATCCGTTTAACTTTAAATTAGTAGGTACAGCCAGCTTCAAATAGACAGCCAAAGTCGCCAAATATGTCGCAACACACCTTTGTTGCCATGGGAATAAGGTTTTGTTCCGATATATTTGGCGAGTTGCCACCAAATATTTGACAAGTGGAAGTAAAGGTAGCTTCATTTCTATTTTTATTTTAAAACAATACGAACTGCATTCAAAGAAATTAAAGAAATCGCCTGTCTGATCCGGGAATCAAACCCGCATTAGCAGTACATATGACGGTAGGTACTTCTGTATAGTGGCTAGGGGACCTATTTTAGTGTTGAACAATAATCAGTTTTATATTATTGCAATAACCAGTTAATTGTACAATGGTTGGTAGGCGGGACTGATGGCGTTCCGTTGATCCGTTCCTACGGATATGGGTTTTGGCTAGTCAGATCATAGCTGACATAGCTTAATTGTTCCTATACCGCTAAATGTAAAAAAAAACCTTCAATTTTGATGTACCGATCGAAAGGCCCACTGATTAACAGTCCGCCGGACGGTATTGGCCTGTCAGTTAGAACAAAATTTTGACAGTTCCGAACAACTGACAGGCCGATACCGTCCGGCGGACTGTTAATCAGTGGGCCCCTTTAATCAAACGACTCTTCGAAATAACATAGTAATTAAGCCTTAGTGTAAGGCCTGAGTGGATGTTCGAGTTGAGCGTGCAGCGGGGCGGGGCGTGCGGCGTGCATGTTAAACAAATGCAAACGTATAGGAGCGGCCTTAGTGCACGCTGCTCAAATCACTTGTGAGCCCGACGCCACGCTGCACGCCCCGCCGAACGCTCCGCTTCGAGCGTCCACTCAGGCCTTACACTTACGATTGGTACAGTAAAATTTGCAGGTCTTTTTTTTTTCATTTATCGGGTTTAATTCCCGGTTTCGAAACACCGAGTGTTTGAATTTGATATACATATTAGTAAATAGTTTTTGCATTGGACACTCTTATGTTAATTATAGTTACCCATTATTATTTAAATTATTTGTATTTTAGTGGGCAACACTTTTTTCTATTCTTATGGACATGTAAGTTTTTGATTAATAAAAGTTAGTTTTATAATTAATATTGTTGTATTTTTTCAGGTAGCTATTGTCGTTCAAGACTTTTGGCATTGCTAGTTCTGCAATGTGGAACGTGCGGAGCTAGCAACGTCAGCATTGCTATCCCCGCAATATTCCACTGCGGAGCTAGCAACGTCAGTATTGCTATCCCCGCAATATTACACTGCGGAGCTAGCAACGTCAGCATTGCTATCCCCGCAATATTACACTGCGGAGCTAGCAATGTCAACATTGCTAACCCCGCAATATTACACTGCGGAGCTAGCAACGTCAACATTGCTATCCCCGCAATATTACACTGCGGAGCTAGCAATGTTAACATTGCTATCCTCGCAATATTACACTGCGGAGCTAGCAACGTCAACATTGCTATCCCCGCAATATTACACTGCGGAGCTAGCAATGTTAACATTGCTATCCCCGCAATATTACACTGCGGAGCTAGCAACGTCAACATTGCTATCCCGGCAATATTACACTGCGGAGCTAGCAACGTCAACATTGCTATAGCCGCAATATTACACTGCGGAGCTAGCAACGTCAACATTGCTATCCCCGCAATATTACACTGCGGAGCTAGCAACGTCAACATTGCTATAGCCACAATATTACACTGCGAAGCTAGCAACGTCAACATTGCTATCCCCGCAATATTACACTGCGGAGCTAGCAATGTCAACATTGCTATAGCCGCAATATTACACTGCGGAGCTAGCAACGTCGGCATTGCTATCTTCACGATATTACACTGCGGAGCTAGCAACGTCAACATTGCTATCCCCGCAATATTCCACTGCGGAGCTAACAACGTCAGCATTGCTATCCTCGCAATATTACATAGCTGAGCTAGCAACGTTAGCATTGCTATCTTAACGATATTACACTGCGGAGCTAGCAACGTCAGCATTGCTATCGCCGCAATATTACATTGCGGAGCTAGCAACGTCAGCATTGCTACCCCCGCAATATTACACTGCGGAGCTAGCAACGTCAGCATTGCTATCGCCGCAATATTATACTGCGGAGCTAACAACGTCAGCATTGTTATCCCCTCAATATTACTCTGCTGGGCTAGCAATGTCAACATTGCTGTCTTCTCTATTCTGTCTTTCAACTTTGCTGAAACTACAACTTCAATGTTGTGTATATAACGAAGTTCACTTGATAAAACCACAAAATAAAAATTGCTAAGATAGCTATGTACAGAATAGGCATCAAAGAAAAATTGTTAAAAACTAAATTTGTTAGATTTACAATGTTCATATTGCAATGTAAAGATTTGCTAAATAAGCAATGTTATAAACCACCACTTTTACTATGTCTTATTGTCAACGTTATTTCACAATGTCGACATTGCTGAATATTCACAAAGTTAAAATTGCGAAATAGGAGCCGACAGAGTAAAATTGCGAAAATGTGACTTTGTGAAATTAGCTATATGATTTTTCACAAAGTTGAAATTGCGAAATAGGAGCCGACAGAGTAAAATTGTGAAAAACTTGACTTTGTGAAATTCGCTATGTGCTTTTTGACAAAGTTAACGCTTCCGCTTTGTCATTTACGCAATATTTTATCGCAAAATTAAGTTTGCTGCGCCCGCAAATTTACTCTGTCGGCTCCTATTTAGCAACGTTTTTTTGTTATTTTCGCAATAGTTTTCTCTGAGTGTAATGAAAATGTATGATCATTTTGAATACATTTTATTGAAGAAACTTGATGTGTTTTCTCCAGCCAAGATAGAATTGTTATTATTTCGATACTAATTTTATTTATAGCCTACATTTATAGATTCCAAATATAAATAACCAAGCAACAGACAGCAAAATATTATTTGCACTAGTTTTATAAATAAACTCCAGAAATATCGTGATTGCACATCCTGTCTTGTAATCCCTGTCACGTCGCAGCTGTCTCTGTCGCTCGCGTTTCAGCAGAGCGGGACGGCACGTCAAACTGTCCGATGCGCTGTAGCATTTTATTCTTGTGATACAGTCGGACAGAAAAGCGCAAATATTAAAATAAAAATTATTAATAAATAACAATAAAAAATATTTTTTGCAAACTTAATTAAGTACAGAGATCAATCTAGCCCCAAACAAAGCAAAGCTGTTTGGAACTCTGAATACTAGGCGACGCTTTACATACTTAAATAGAACATACTTACATAGTAAAAAATTATAACCCAGAAGGCAAAAACAAATAATCGAGAAAAACACACAAATAATTGCCCTAACCGGGATTTGAACCCATCAGGACCTTCCAGCTTCGGTCACTACTCACTACTAACTAAGCAAACAGACTTTTATGACAGTAGATTTTATATATTCCAGAATAATTCTAGACTAGTATTTTTAAAAGGTACATTTTTTTTATGTTATGACGATCTTTTCTGCATAATAAATCAATACTATTATGAATTATATTTACATAAATAAATTGCTCTAATAATTAGTTTAACATAATAATTATAATTATATGTAATACTAGCGACCCGCCCCGGCTTCGCACGAGTTAACAAATTATACATAAACCTTCCTCTTGAATCACTTTATCTATTTAAAAAAACGACATCAAAATCCGTTGCGTATTAGTTTTAAAGATCTAAGCATACATAGAGACAGACAGATAGCGAGAAGCGACTTTGTTTTATACTATGTAGTGAAGTAGCTCCTATTCATAAGTGCTTGTTGCTAGGCCTACATGAATAAAGTATATTTGAACTTTGAACAAATATTTCAGATTAGACATAGGTACTCGAATTTCAAAATATTCGAATCTTGCCCGAAGCGCGGAATTGTTCCTATAATTTAAATATGTATATTTTTTGTCAAAATAAGATAAATTCCTAGTCCGAGTGTACATCTGATTTGAACCGATGCCAATACACCTCGCGAAGCTGAATGAAGATGAGATGTCACACGCGAATGTGCCAGCGTGTAGGTACATATATTCCACTAATAGTCGGTCCCTACACTCCCTACCTACTTTGAAGTTTGAATGGGCTTCATATACTTACGGAAATAATAGTCAATATTTTTTTTTAACATACGATTTGTTTTTATTTCAAGTAGTAACAGTACTATCTATATAAACCATAATATATTTATTTACAATCTACAATACATTACAATACAAATCTAAAATACAAATGGATAGTCAATAATGAATTGTTAATCACGCCGCTTAAGTGATTTTTAATAGAAACCTAAAATTTGTCAGCGCTATAGCTAAGCGTTTTATACATACATATAGTGGGCTTTTACAGTTGTGTGTAAGTACTTAGAAATTTTGTTTATCATCATCATCATAACTTCAGAGCTTTGCTCTTATCGGTTGAGTAATCGCCAATCATTTTTCTTTCTTGTGCCAGTCTTTTAATTTCCTCATACGACGCATTATTTTTAGGGTTCCGTACCCAAAGGGTAAAAACCGGCCAAGTGCGAGATGGACTCGCGCACGGAGGGTTCCGCACCATCAACAAAAAATAGAGCAAAACAAGCAAAAAAACGGTCACCCATCCAAGTACTGACCCCGCCCGACGTTGCTTAACTTCGGTCAAAAATCACGTTTGTTGTATGGGAGCCCCACTTAAATCTTTATTTTATTCTGTTTTTAGTATTTGTTGTTATAGCGGCAACAGAAATACATCATCTGTGAAAATTTCAACTGTCTAGCTATCACGGTTCGTGAGATACAGCCTGGTGACAGACGGACGGACGGACGGACGGACAGCGGAGTCTTAGTAATAGGGTCCCGTTTTTACCCATTGGGTACGGAACCCTAAAAACGGGACCCTATTACTAAGACTCCGCTGTCCGTCAGTCCGTCCGTCCGTCCGTCTGTCACCAGGCTGTATCTCACGAACCGTGATAGCTAGACAGTTGAAATTTTCACAGATGATGTATTTCTGTTGCCGCTATAACAACAAATACTAAAAACAGAATAAAATAAAGATTTAAGTGGGGCTCCCATACAACAAACTTGATTTTTGTCCGAAGTTAAGCAACGTCGGGCGGGGTCAGTACTTGGATGGGTGACCGTTTTTTTGCTTGTTTTTTTTTTCTTGTTTTGCTCTATTTTTTGTTGATGGTGCGGAACCCTCCGTGCGCGAGTCCGACTCGCACTTGGTCGGTTTTTTTTATTTGGCTGAGATAAGTAATTCTAGGACTTTTCTTGTCTTTTCAATCCTGCCTTCCAAGATGTTTAGGAAAAAGTTGTCATGCCGTATCATGTCCTACCATGATGGTAGAAATTTTGTTAGAAGAGCTAAAACTATAATTCCGCCATTTGAACAGTACTGTATTTATTCGCTATTTAGTTAAAATAACTAACCAATTCGTTGCTCTCTCGCAGTGGAATAAAAACAAAACGGCAATAAACAATGCAAACGTAAACGTCTTCAGCACACCGGCACGATATATAGCATTCGAATGTCGCAATTTGGATCGATCCATCACAATCGCGGGCACATGCCGAGTGAGTAATGCAGCCTTAATCGAGCCTACGGCTCGGCTAGGCTCGACTTACATCCAATACCGATTTGTACAATATACAGTCACTTTTTAGGGTTCCGTACCCAAAGGGTAAAAAACCCTGAGACCCTATTACTAAGACTTCGCTGTCCATCCCTCCGTCCGTCCGTCCGTCTATCACCAGGCTGTATCTCATGAATCGCGATAGCTAGACAGTTTAATTTTTTACAAATGATGTATCTCTGTTGCCGCTATAACAACAAATACTAAAAATAAAATAAAATAAATATTTAAGGGGGGCTCTCAAACAACAAACACGATTTTGTTGCTCTATTTTTTGTTGATGGTGCGGAACCCTCCGTGCGCGAGTCCGACTCGCACTTGGCCGGTTTTTTATATTTACTAGCTCTGCCCGCGACTTCGTCTTATTCTACGGCGTAGAATGATGATTTCCGTTATGAAAACTACAATATTTGGACGGGACTCAAATTATCTCTTGTTTAGTGAGACAAAATTTCCTCTAAAAGGCCAGTGAGAACGTTCATAATAAGGGACCCGCTCCTTAGTCAATGTAACAAAATGCTATGAACTTCTTATGGTCAAAAAGTAAAGTACCTACTTTGCATAGCTGTTAAGCCTTCACAACGTTTGTTTATTGAATATATGTATGTTTGATCAATAAAGATGTTGTTATAAAAAAAGAAAAAAACTTGTCAGGAAATGTCAACAACTCTGTAAAGTATTTTTTGGGTTTCTTCACCACCAAACAATATTTTAATTTGATTACAAATCTACAGCACCTAATTTATGTTTCATAATCATAATCATTTTTATTCATGAAACAAATTTACATTATTTATAATTATTCTTATTTTATAGATACATTATTAATAATGAATTACGTTGTAACTACAACGTAATTCATTATTAATAAAAAAATTGTAGAAATAACCTACGTAACTACGTAGGTGTATTATTTCTACAATTTTCATTAATGTTTCTTTAAGATTTTAATACATGAAACAGATATCACTTAGCGCCACTTGCACCATCCCACTAACCCGGGGTTAACCAGGTAAACCGTTAACCCAGTGTGAAATTGTACTGGTAAGCATGGTAACTCAAGGCTTAACCGGTTAACCCCGGGTTAGTGGGATGGTGCAAGTAGGCCTTAGTAATTAAATAGCTAAACCCAACCGCCGTCGCCATCAACTTGCTGCCGTCATTGAATATAATAACGTCTTTACTAAATTGTCAATTCCAATATGAGATATCCCAAACAAGATTTGCGTAGCGTGTGTGCTCAGACGCGGTTCGCAAACATTGCTGGAGTCCGTATTGGTGTTTTCAGATCATATCGTAATATTGAGGCCTGAGGATTCAATAACCGGGCCTCGGATACCGGTTAAATTTTCAAACCGTTATCTTTATTGGACATATACCTTTTCATTTCGGTTCACTTTCCAAAACCGGTTTTTAAAGGTTTGAAGCGGTTTTTTTACTCGGTTTATAAAGAAAATACCAAACTGTATGAAGAGAAAATAATAATATATTTATATTAGGTACCTAAAATGTTTCGGTACCTAGGTATTTTAACAGATGTAGCAAGGACTATTAGGTACTAGGAAAAGAAATACGACTCAATCAATCTATTAATGTACTGACAATATTGCTTCTAGCCCATGAATGCAAAACTGCAATAGGAAAGGGCAATTTAGATTTCGAACGTTTTTTAAATGTTATTTTTTTTACCAGTAAAAGTCTCAGGCAATTATGTTATATGATAAATATAAACTAGATTCAAAATTACTATTACAGATCCCATTACCGAGTTACTTGTTCCACAACTTCATGTTCTTCTGTACATGTGTAAACAATATTGAAATAAATAATACATATCCCACCAAAAACATTTTCATGTAAAATGTTGCCAAGACGAAACCATAAGGCTCGCACTGACAAAAAGTTATCAGATCTCTCGTAGAGCCAAGCTTCTAACTCTACAAGCCCTAACTTCACAAACTCTACACCTTAGTCCAAATATGTGGCTTGACCGTTTCGCTACTGTCACATGGACGTCAGGTGAAAAATGTATTCACTATTCATTATTTTTTATAATACAATAGTTCTTGGAGTAACGAAACGGCCAAGCCACATTTGACTAAGGTGTAGAGTTTGTGAAGTTAGGGCTTGTAGAGTTAGAAGCTTGGCTCTACGAGAGATCTGATAACTTTTTGTCAGTGCGAGCCTTATGGTTTCGTCTTGGCAACATTTTACATGAAAATGTTTTTGGTGGGATTTCACTTCTTTTTGTAAGTTGCTTCCATCCCCTAATTTAAAGGGTTGCGCGTGTGATTTAAGGACCTACTATTAAAAATCCTGAAATACGTACCTCGGGGCATATTCTTTTATACAATCTGCTTTTTACTGATTCCCCATACTAACTTCAACCCACTTTATCCCCTAACGCCCTTTTCCACCCCCTTTTCACCCTTACGGGGTGATTTTGGGGTTGAAAACATTTTCCGTGGACCCTTCATTTTTTTTAACACTAATTTTGCTCAAAACTTTTTCTTTCACAAGTATCAGTGTGTTCGCGCTCCGTGCGTCGTATTTTAATTTGTGTTCATAATTATTTAAAGGCGTATTTTTTTATCTGTTCATTGAAATCGGTAGGTACCTTTTGTTTGGTGCAAAGATTTTTTCTTTACATTTAAAATATGTACCTTGTTCCAATACGTGAAAAATTTCCAAATTTCTAATATATTTACGTACTTGTGTCTAAATACTAAACATAGATTCATAAACGACGCGGTAGCTAGGAGACCACATTTAAAAGTAATCAACTATCGCCATGAAAATGTCCCATAAACGCTTTCATCTTACACTTAACGTAAGCCTCACATACTGAAACAAACTTTAAGTTAAAACAAACCTTCTTGCGATCGCATAAAGTTTAAATTGCCTATACTTAAATCCCGTACGTCTTGGCACTGCTTAGACAAAAGGGCCTTCTTTCATAATAAATTTGCGTCGCTTAAGACGTTTAGTTCAGAGAGAGCAGAATAAATGCCAGTTAGGTAGTTTGGCCGTTTCTAAGTTAACACTAGGTCATTTGTCTTTGAATTAGGGCCGCTAACGGCCATCCAGCGACCGTAAATTTTTATCTAAATAAATAAATGAAGACGTATAGGAGAATTTTCAAGGGATTTTTGTCGGTCGGCCTTATGAAGTTTCCAAGGTTTGCCGTTATTTATAACTTTTTAAGCGTATTTCGTATTTACACTGTTTCGAAATTGCATTAATAAATAATTTTTAGTGTCCTTACCTTACTTTTCTTTTTTTTTATATTAAAAATGGGCTTACTCATGGCTACAGACTAGCCGAGGCGAAGACTTGGCCTACGACAAAAAGTTCAGAACATTGTCACTTTTTATGAAATAATTAGTATATTTACCTCTGCCCGCCAGTTTCCAAGACTAGTATAGTCCAAAGCTCGTTTTGAACAATACCCAAAAATTTAATGGACAAATAAATTATACTTGACCATCGAACCTGCTCAGAAAATTTCACGAGAATCTGTTTACCTATATGAAAGCAAAGGCCAAGCTGAAACGGAGACCTTCGCTAACGCTTGGTCGGTAACTGCTGCGTCTTACTTGTAAAAAACCGGCCAAGTGCGAGTCGGACTCGCGTTCCAAGGGTTCCGTCCGGAATTTATTAAGTCCGACTCACGCTTGACTGCACATTTCTAATAGGTTTTCCTGTCATCTATAGGTACAGAACTATTTTGTGTATTTTTTTCAAAATTTTAAACCCAGTAGTTTCGGAGATAAGGGACGGGAATGGTCATTTTTGCCTATTTTCTTGAATAACTGCTAAACTATTAATCCTAAAATTATAATAAAATATATTTGAGATTCCTACAATGAGCTCTTTCATTTGGTATGTAACACGATATAGTTTAAAAAAAAAAGTTTTATTTTCTCATTTACCCCCCAAAAATGGCCTCCATATTTAAAATTCATTTATTTACGTTACACGTCCATTTTTGGGTCACAAACTTACATACTTGTGTCAAATTTCAACTTAATTGGTCCAGTAGTTTTGGAAAACGAAACGAAAAAGTAGTGACAGACGGACGGACAGACCGACAGACGCACGAGTGATCCTATTAGGGTTCCGTTTTTTCCTTTTGAGGTTCAGAACCCTAATAAAAACCCGATACACAATGATATAGATGGAACAATCTTATACGATACTGCGCTGCACTGAGTTGGGCTCTTAAATAAATAAAGTTGGCGACCCGCGGCGGCGGATTGATACGCGTCAAATATTTATAAGTAATGAAAAGTATCGGCGAGCAGCCGTATTCTGATCGTGTAAGTTTTTAATATATCTTCTACCACGTTTCATCTTTCTCTCTTCTACCTGCCCTTATTCCACGTCATGTGGGGTCGTCACGACATGTTTTTCACACTTCCTATTCAGAAAAGAGCTTTTTCACCTCAGTAGCTGAGTGAGCAAAATCGCATTTTGCTCATTTAGTCTCACTCAGTGAGCAAAATGCGATTTTGCTCACTGTTTTTAAGTAGCAAAGTACCCTTGTTCGAGCTGCTGAGGTGAAAACTTAATTGTTGATATATCTTAAGAAAACATGAGTGAATAGGTAAGTGATGAAGAAGGAATACATTTTTCGGGTTCTCTAATATGTTCTCACTGCTGAGGTGAAAAGTTTTGTGAACTACACGAGATCAAAGTTATTTACATCTCGTGCGCTTTTGAGTCCCTTACTACGCTTGCACGGGACTCAAAATAAGCACTCGAAGAAATATCAAACTTTGATCTCTTGTTATACAAATAACTATTTCTTCCCTGCTAGGAGGGATCAAAGTGGCACTTTTCTTCCCTGCTAGGAGGGAGCAAAGTAACACTTTTCTTTTTAAGCGCACTATTTTTACATTTTTATGCACATTATTTTTTTTAGCTTAAATAAACTGTTTTAGCATCAGATTGTGTCAACACCAAGATTTTTTTTTATTTTCCTCATAGTTGATGTGAAAAGCAGTATGTGTCACACGGTATCAAAATTATTTCGTCTTGGACGTTAACACTTGAATCCCTCATTACGCTCAGGATTCAATTGAAGAAGGATTCCTTATAACACAAACTACTATTTCTCTTCCATTCTCCTCTATCTTTCGTAACCTCAGCACTCGCTCTCATCTATATTTTAACAAACACGAAAGGCTCAACATTTAACAGAGGTTTGCAAAATTTTATAAAGGGGATAAAAGTTGGCATACAGCCGTAGCTTCCAACCTCCGTGGCGACTTGTCGTAGGGCTAAGATGGCCGGCTCTTTATCATTTGTCACCATGGCTGTCACGTTCTAACAAATATGTAAGTGCGAAAGTGACGCAGAGCACATTACAGGTGATAAAAATGCGACCATGATAGCTGGTCTGACATAGACCAACTGACGGACTGGTTGACTGACATACATACATATTTGGAACTACGGAAATTTAAATTCAAAATTAGACATGACAACGACTCGACCATTAGTTCACGACGGACAGCCAGACCGACTGACTGTTCACATACAGAACAGAACAAGAACCTAAACAGTAAAAGTGCCGTTAGTGGAACTATTGGCTTCACCATTCGCAATACGGCTACCGTGGCATCTCAATCATGTAATGGAGTGGTTCCACCGGGATCTATCAAAATGCATTCAATGTACACAGTACACTGAACTAAAAGCGAGTATCCCGCAGACTTTGCGGAATTATCGAATGCGTTGATATTTAGGATTTGCCATTTCGATATTTGCTTTTATAACGATTGAGTTTCTAGTTTTCATTTTGTGGAGTTTAGTGACCAATATTTTAAACTTTCTGTTATTTGATTGAGAGTAGGAAACGCGATAGTAGGTATATTTAGTAGACTGAGGCGAATCGGATCACAGGGCGAATCGGACCAGGCGAAAAAAAATATTGATATTTAAAATAAGGTAATAAGGTCCATCGATGTACAGGTGATGTACAGTTAGAAGAAGAAGAAGAAAGAAGAAGAAATACATTTAATAGGATCCCCAGGATACTCAGCATAATGCCGCGGCAAACCGTGGCGCTGGTTTTCTGTGGGGACCTGACTTAATCTAAAAGTTGTACAGTGACTTCAGGTCCTTCTCCGAACGCAGCTCGCTGAGCACTGAGCGATTTGTTAGCCGTTCGTCTGGCTCGCATTTGGTCCAGGTCGCTGTTTGTCCATTTCGCGTTTGGTCCAATACGCAATTTGTCCTAAAATCCGGACCAAAAGTGAATTGACTTAGTAGCAGTTGGTCCCAATCGGAGTTCGCCATATACGCGTTTTGACACACTCGCTGCTCGCCCCAAATGCGGTTCGTCCTATACGCAAATAACCCTTTTTCGTCTTTCTTTGACTAATTGGACGTTATATAACGTAATATTAATGACATCGTCAAACAGACAACAATGTGTTTTAGCTACATTCCAGTTCTAAAATATCTACTAATACAATCTATCGACCAAAAGTACACGACTGACCGTATCGCTATATATGACACATACTTGATCAATAAAGTGTATAAGTACATACTGTAGTACTCGACTGTACTTAAATAAGTATGAGAGTAAATTAATATATATTAATACTTAAATAAATATATATATATATATATTTACGTATGTATGTATATATATATATATATATATATATGTATTGATTTACACAACTTGGCGTACAGATCGATAAAGATTTGAATTGAGACATAGGATACTTGAAAACCTGGATTGTAGGTATATTATCTGATTTTAACATCTCAAACCGTGCAATAACTCACCTGCCTACTCGTATCTAGACGAGTAGGCAGGGGAGAGTGGTTACCATTCGTATATTTTCTTATTGTAGGCCTTGTAAAACAAAGGCTAATACAATATTTAAACGTCCAATTAGTCAAAGAAAGACGAAAAAGGGTTATTTGCGTATAGGACGAACCGCATTTGGGGCGAGCAGCGAGTGTGTCAAAACGCGTATATGGCGAACTCCGATTGGGACCAACTGCTACTAAGTCAATTCGCTTTTGGTGCGGATTTTAGGACAAAATGCGTATTGGACCAAACGCGAACTGGACAAACAGCGATCTGGACCAAATGCGAGCCAGACGAACGGCTAACAAATCCACTGAGCGGACGGCCGTGCTTGCCCGGAATCATTGTCATTGTTATTGAATTCTTATTTTTAGTTATTTTAAACAAAAAAAGTAATCTACGAGTTCGATCTAAAATAACATCACGCATTTGCAAAAGAAATTTTCTTGTTAATAGCTTTTGTGCAGAAACAGAACGTTAAAACAAGCAACAACGGTTGTACTCCGGGAGTGCCGATAGAAGTGAAAACTCACCACACTATGTTACCGACGCCCGGTAACACGATACATACGTTTAGCGGAGGTATTCTATTTATTTATTATATATTATTATCATTCTCAAATAAGATCACACTTTTTCATTGACATGTTTATTTACATACTGCCATGACAACGTCAAATTATTTGAACATAGGTAAAGAGTCTTGAAAAAGAGTCCGCAACATAAATGTCAAATAACACTGAGTTTTTCTTTATTGATTTAAATGCCATTTAAATTATGAGTGGCCACCTTACGGGGCTTACGGTCTCGTGATCGCCTTACACCCCTTACGGTCACGTGATCGCCTTACGCTGTCTCGAGTTTATCATTTTTTCCCCACCTCAAAAAGAGCCCAGCGCCGCTAAAGAAGTTTTCACTTCAAAAATTGTATTGTAGCTGGCTCTCCCATACGCGATTGTCACACTGGTGCACACGCGATTGTCACTTATTTACACGTCACTCCGGTGTATGAGCGTGACAGTGCTATGTGCGTATATAGCGATATCCCACTTGTATCCTATGTGACGACCGCCTTACCATCAGGTGAGTCGTACATGTTTAGTAGTACCGTCATAATAAAAAAACTAAAACAACGAAACAATCATAATAAAAGCTCCTTGTCGATATAGTTAATAGATAAATTGAATACGAGTAAAGGAGCCGATTGAGTTAAGGAGCTTATTGCTAAATTGTCAGTAACAACTTCCTGCCTCGCACAGCTAAAATATGGAATGGCCTGCGATATTTCGAGACCGTTACGACCTTCAAGAATAGAGCGTTCTCCTATCTTAAAGGCCGGTAACGCACTTACAATCACTCTGGTGCTGCGGGTGTCCATGGGCGATGGTAATTTCTTACCGTCAGGCGATTTGTCTGCTCCTTTGCCTCGTATAAAAAAACAGTTACCTATGAGAAATCGTAAGTAACCGTGGGCTGGCTCATATAAAGTCTATTTTTTTATTCGGTAGACTGAAATGACAGTTAATAGTATGAAATGACATTTCATGTTCATACTATTAACTGTCATTTCAGTCTACGGAATAAAAAAATAGACTTTAGGTAATAGGTTGGTATAGTCTAAAAATACTCGTGGCGTCTTTATTAACAATTTTCGGCTTCGCCTCAAATTGTTACTCACGCCACTCGCCTTTTTTGACCTCTCTTAAACAACGGTTGCATAAAATACTATTATCAGTTAAACTACCAGTTGCTTTGTCACCATCTTTGATTATTTATTTTTTAACCGACTTCCAAATCTAAAAGGAGGAGGTTATCAATTCGGTTGTATGTTTTTTTTTTTTTATTTTTTTATTATTTTTTTTATTTATTTTTATGTTTGTTACTCCATATCTCCGTCATTACTGGACCGATTTTGAAAATGATTGATTTATATAAATGATTGATTGTATGTATATTCATACAGATTGGTCCCGTTTTTGTCAAAACCCAGTTCTGATGATGGGATCCATGAGGAATCGAGGGAACTCCTCAAATCTTAAAGGCATACATATAGTGATTTTTGTGTTTTTATCAACAAATCAAGCATATACATTCAGAAACGTGACATTTGATGAAGTGGAACTGCTGATGATGATCAGAACAGAACTCTTCAACGACGCATAGTTCACGTTTGGCGATTTGTCCTCTTCGTTATGTTTGTTAAGCAAGTTAAGTTTTTAAGCCACATTTTTGTCAAGCTCGAGTTCTGATGATGGGATCCATGAGGAATCGAGGGAACTCCTCAAATCTTAAAGGTGTGCGTATAGAGATTTTTGTATTTTTATCAGAAAATCAAGCATTTTTATTAAAAACTGTCGCATTTGATGAACTGCAGTTGCTGATGATGATCAGAACAGAACTCTTCAACGACGCATAGTACATGTTTGGTGATTTCAAATTTCGACTTGGACTGGGACCCGGTCTCGGACACAGACCCGGACCTTGACCTGGAAAACCACCATGATACCTAAACTAAATAAACCACTATGATTACCTACCATAAAATGTAGGTATAAAGTATGATGAGGCCAAACCCCTCCCGCTCAAACCCCCGTACACCGCACCGCATGCGCCGTTAAGTGGGTTAGGTTAGGTTTGAACTGCTATCCTCACAGAACCGAACAAAAGTGGGTTAGGTTAGGTTAGAACCGCGAACCTTACAGAAACGAAATGCTTCCTTTTCTACATAGCGCATCTACAATAATCTTTCACCGGGCCGCATAGAAGTCGGTTTTTTTTTCTTAAAAATTATTTATTTTCATTTTAATTAGACACCTCATCTTTATTTTAGTAGGTAAGCGACATCTCGTACCCCGCAAGAAGTGACAGTCTCTATAGTTCGTTGTTTTTACTCGTAGAATTAGAAAGAAGGTAAACAATCTTGACGTGTCTTTTTATTAAAAAAATATTGAAAACCGCTTTAAACAAAAATAGTTTAGATTACTTTTAAAAGCAAAAGAATGTAAAAGATCGTGTATGATTTATATTTCTAACATATTTGCTGTGACTT
This sequence comes from Cydia amplana, assembly GCF_948474715.1. Taxonomy (NCBI): domain Eukaryota; kingdom Metazoa; phylum Arthropoda; class Insecta; order Lepidoptera; family Tortricidae; genus Cydia; species Cydia amplana. The sequence continues at coordinate 16,423,880 of NC_086071.1, read as the reverse complement.
ATTTTTCAATTGTGATTTTTAATAAAAAAACATGTCAAAATCGCTTATCTTCTTTCTAATACTAAAAAAAAGCGGCCAAGTGCGAGTCGGACTCGCCCATGAAGGGTTCCGTATTTAGGCGATTTATGACGTATAAAAAAAAAACTACTTACTAGATCTCGTTCAAACTAATTTTCGGTGGAAGTTTACATGGTAATGTACATCATATATTTTTTTTAGTTTTATCATTCTCTTATTTTAGAAGTTACAGGGGGGGGGGACACACATTTTACCACTTTGGAAGTGTCTCTCGCGTAAACTATTCAGTTTAGAAAAAAATGATATTAGAAACCTCAATATCATTTTTGAAGACCTATCCATAGATACCCCACACGTATGGGTTTGATGAAAAAAAAATTTTTGAGTTTCAGTTCGAAGTATGGGGAACCCCAAAAATTTATTGTTTTTTTTCTATTTTTGTGTGAAAATCTTAATGCGGTTCACAGAATACATCTACTTACCAAGTTTCAACAGTATAGTTCTTATAGTTTCGGAGAAAAGTGGCTGTGACATACGGACGGACAGACGGACAGACGGACAGACAGACAGACATGACGAATCTATAAGGGTTCCGTTTTTTGCCATTTGGCTACGGAACCCTAAAAACGAACTATAGGTACAATACATGGGTACTTTTACGTTATACGTGTACTTTTGAAGTCTTTCATTCCGTTCTATATTTAAATTAACGTTTTAACGCAACAAATCATTCAATTGAACGGACAACCCTGCCCGTATTCAGCGATTCCATTCCGCTCACATTACCATACTGAATAACGATGATCAGAGATCTGGGTCACAGTGCCGATGCCGGTGCGATACGACGCGACATGTCACAGCGTATCGCGTCATGCTCTGGAATAAACAATCTAAGAACTAACATATTTGCTGCAAACTTGCAAAGTATTGTTTTTAATACCATGTCAATAGCACTAGACTTATAACGACCGGGACATGAACCGAAATATCGCGGGCTCGAAATCAATACAAAAGGTAATCAGGGTTCATATCCCGGTCGATAGGTATAAGTCTAGTGAAACTAACCGTGGATCATTCAAATCTGTCACTGGCAAAAAAACATGCCGCCTGATGGCAAATGGTCACCGTAGCCTATGAACGCCTGCAATTCCAGGGGTAACTTGGCACTGCAGGAGTGCAGGCACCCTGGTACCTAAATGATCGCTCACTGTGCCGGTTTCAGAGGAAATTCCTTCCTAACGTTCCCTGTTGAAGTTTTCCCACGAGATTACAGTATGGGGTACTACAATAAGTGTACAGTTAGATACAGAGATAGGTGACCCCCCCCCGGCATAGACTGACTGTATGCAGGAGGATCACCTCTCTCTGCATACACATGCAGATCGGCAACGCGCACGCGGCTACTTGTCCGTAGGCTACGGTACCCGCTTTTCATCAGGCATGCTGTAGGTATATTTATTTGCGACCAAAAGCACCCATATAAACTCCTACTCAAGGTAGTCCAATGGCCACCAATTTACTTATTTTACGTGGTTAACCTGCGCCTATGTGAGGACGCGTTGCGACAGCATTAGAGCTTCCAGCGAATTCCTGATAAGCCATTTTGAAATTCAGTACACTAGGTGCCCTGAACAGTATGTGCAGCGGCGCGTAAACGCCAGCGAAGCCCCGAAAGGCCGTCTGCGTACGAATTATTCATATTAAAATGCCTTATGTTCATTACAGCGTCTATTCGAAAGCGCACTTAACTTCACTTGGCTTTAGGTTCAATTTTAAAGAACGGTCAAGAAACGATTATGACGTTAAAAATGGAAATCATCAGTTGCAATATATTAAGCTAAGCAATATGGTAAATTAACTAGAATGTAATATCAGATGCATGTAGAACTATTGAGATAAGGAGTTGTAGGACAAAATACCTATAATTAAGTTTGAAATAAGTAACTCACCTTATCTGCGAAGTACAAGTTACAAATGATATTCGGATGACAACTCCAGCAGCATTACTGTTGTAACTTTACTGCTGCAGCGTAAACGCTAGTGCTGTCACAGTCAAATTCCATTATAAAATGAGGGATGAATTGAAAATTCTAATCCTGACAGTAATTCGTTACTCATTTCTTAAAGTAAATTAAAGTAATACACCGCAGTAGTAACGTTGAAACAGTAATGCTGCTACAGTTACCATCCGAATGTCAACGTTATTAGCTCAGTAACAACGTCGTCTAACTAAAGCCTGACCAGTAATATTATGATCATTGTCATGAGGGCGCTGCTGCTGTTATTCTCTTATAGGATGACAGTTCAGTATAGTACGAAAAAATTTGTTCCAGTGAAATTCCGCAACATGGCGCGTGATTAGGATTTGAAATCCGGATCTGAAATGTATGAAATTATCCGGATCTGGATCCGGATCCGCGGATCTTCGCATACATTTCAGATCCGTCGTGCAACCCTACGCGTGATCTATATTCATGGTCAGGCTTTACAAGACATTATAATGCTCGACTTAGCGGGGGCACTGCCGTTCCCCCAGATATTTAAAACTTTCGCGTTTTGAACACATTAATTCACATTTATAGACGGGTCTATCGCGAAATTTATTTAATTACCGACATTACCCGCGACCACGACCAGTGAAACCTGTGTCGAAATGTCGTTAAATAAATGTAATTAAACACATTTCGCGATAGACCCGTCTATAAATGTGAGTTTACAAGATATTATAAAAGTGTAGACACGCTTTAAAGTCTATATATCCGGCGATACTGAGTCATCCATCACGATATTGCGAGATAGCTCCCGGGTGATTCTGCCGCGTAAATATTTGTCCAGGGCTCGTTGCAAGCTAAGCGTTCGCATTGTTATACGACGAGGCTTTCGATAAACTTTACTGAAAATTTGAACAAAAGTTATTTGTTTTATCCTCTAGCCGGCCAGAGACCTATAAAAAGGTCTCCTGTTCCATTCTAATTTGAACTTTGTGTTGACAAAATAAAATTTCATTTTGCTTGGCAAGGTTTGACGTATGGGCGGCTAGAGGTTATTGCGACTGGTCTGCCCTGGTGGGTAACCCTTGTGAAGCCGCGGTCCTGGGCTCGAATCCCGGTAAGGGCATTTATGTGTGTGATGAGCACAGATATTTTTTCCTGAGTCTTGGGTGTTTTCTATGTATTTATGTATTTGTATATTATATATATCGTTGTCTGAGTACCCACAACACAAGCCTTCTTGAGCTTACTGTGGGACTTAGTCAATCTGTGTAAGAATGTCCTACAATATTTATTTATTGTTTATTACAAGGGGACAAACTAGTTGTTTAACCCTTCGTGATTATATTGATTACCGAGTAAGCGAAGTATTACAAAATTGAACCACGAGCGTAGCGAGTAGTTCGAAAAAAGGAATCTTGAGCGTTGCCAGGGTACAAGCGTTTCAAGGCACGGGGCTCCCGAGAGAAACCAAATCTTTGACCATACCAACACGATGAAAACTATAAAATATTAAACACTTCGCTGGGTGAGAATACGTTTGAGCCATACGCCACTTACATTGGTTTAGAGGAAAGCGAAAAGAAGCAAAAAAAATTTTCTCAAAAAGTTTTACATTTAGGAAATATTGAACTTATTTATCATTTAGGCACATATGTTTACTATTTATAGTACTAAACAAATATTGTGAATATAGTGGTAATCATGAAATAAAAGCACTTTTATTATTGCCATATCCGTTTTTGATGAGTAAATGTTAAACGTACAATGTATGATATTGATATGACACAAAAGTTTTGGATATGTCACATTTTTGTGATAATTTTCTGTTAACAGAGTGTAATTATCCTATAGTAAAATGCGGATATGGCACAACATTTTTGAAAAATATGGTTTTTCAAAAACCGATTACCTAGTGTCAATTATAGCATATTTTTTGTTATTTTAGAAATCATTAAAAAACGATTTTGCTCAAAAATGGATATGGCACAAACGTATTCTCAGCCGGCGACTTAGTATTTTTCTAAGATGAAAAGACGAAGCCATAACTATAACTTTATGCACTTAGTCTATTTGAGGTAAAATTTAACAAAAAACCTTCGTTTGTGTCTCCTGAAAATTTTGAAGAAAAAAAAAACTATGTATGTACATACTAGTTGTTTTATACTACTTGTTTTAATTAATAAATTCAACTTCATCTTGAAACCGTGAAAAAAAATGTAGGTATGTACCTACATTATTCTGCTAAAGAGCAGACGTAAAGTGTTCATACTAGAATAAGTACGCAATGGAAACGCGCATTCTACCTTCGCTTACATACAAATTTAGCGATCCCCTTTCTTAAATAATGTTTTATTACTTTTACGTTTAGTCTCCTGTCAATATTTTCAAGACATCATCTCACATAACTTTCGAGTTATCCCTGTATATTTTTTGAAAGTAGAAATCTTGTCGTAATCAACTTACCCTTGCTATAGGAGTCCGCGATCCGTTCAGAAACCTAATCCCAATAAACGACACCGGCACTATTTAAAAAAAAATTGCCAATCTCCCATCTGATTCTCATTTAGTTAGGATTAGTCTAGATTTCTAAGGATGCCTTCCTCCACTGATAAGGAGAAATGTAAATAATTATAATTATGATATTTTCTATATTCCTCTATTCATAAATATAAATAGCAAAAAATGTGGACTATATTGAATGCCTCTTCCTTTTTGAATATTGGCTATTATAATAAAATATAACCAGTTTTTATTAAACAGAAATTTTAGGATACAACTTGGGCGTGATGCGAGGTTTAATTACTAGATGGCGTTAGTAGTACGATTCGTAGTATTTCGTAGAGCGAAATACATAATTACTTTTGGTTTGGAATTTATTGGCTGCTTCACTAAAATATAACTAACTACGAATTGTGTATAAAAAATATATATCGCAAAGTTTGTTATTTTTATGCGAATATTTTAAAAATAGATATTGCAGGCACAATTTGGATTGCGATTTGCGACGAATAAATAATTATGATTATGATTTTACGATTTGATTTTGAAATTCAAAGGTGTATGTGAAGTCCCCAATCCGCATTGGGCTAGCGTGGGGACTATAGCCCAAGCCCTGTCGCGCATGAGAGGAGGCCTGTGCCCAGCAGTGGGACGTATAAAGGCTGAATTATTATTATTATTATTATTTATGATTTTACGACATAAACAAGTCAAGTCAAGTCAAAATATACTTTATTCATGTAGGCCTAGCAACAAGCACTTATGAATCGTAACATACTTATAAATTATCTTAAGCTAATTATCAGAGCAATTTATTGATGTTATTATTCCATAAGAATATTGGATTATTATACAAATCAAATTAAACACAAATTAAATTATATTAAGAATTTTACAAATGGATCGTCAAACATGAAAAAAAAATTGTATAAAAAATACTAGTCTAGAATGTTTCTAGAATCTCAAATTATCTATTAAATGACCTACATTAATAAAGCCTACCTACCTACCTACTACCTACATCATCAGCGTATTATATTTCTTTGATAGTAAATTAAAAAACGACTAACTTGTAATGATGTTAGATAGGTACACAAACAATTCTTAACGAATACCTGCGACCTTTTGAGACTCAATAGATTTTCAAGTAAACGAGTATTTAATTCCCCTGATTGTAAGTAGGAAATAAAAAAAAACCGGCCAAGTGCGAGTCGGACTCGCGCACGGAGGGTTCCGCACCATCAACAAAAAAGCGGCCAAGTGCGAGTCGGACTCGCCCATGAAGGGTTCCGTATTTAGGCGATTTATGACATAAATAAAAACTACTTACTAGATCTCGTTCAAACCAATTTTCGGTGGAAGTTTACATGGTAATGTACATCATATATTTTTTTTAGTTTTATCATTCTCTTATTTTAGAAGTTACAGGGGGGGACACACATTTTACCACTTTGGAAGTGTCTCTCGCGCAAACTATTCAGTTTAGAAAAAAATGATATTAGAAACCTCAATATCATTTTTGAAGACCTATCCATAGATACCCCACACGTATGGTTTTGATGAAAAAAAAATTTTTGAGTTTCAGTTCGAAGTATGGGGAACCCCAAAAATTTATTGTTTTTTTTCCATTTTTGTGTGAAAATATTAATGCTGTTCACAGAATACATCTACTTACCAAGTTTCAACAGTATAGTTCTTATAGTTTCGGAGAAAAGTGGCTGTGACATACGGACGGACAGACAGACGGACAGACGGACAGACGGACAGACAGACAGACAGACATGATGAATCTATAAGGGTTCCGCTTTTTGCCATTTGGCTACGGAACCCTAAAAACAAGCAAATAACGGTCACCCATCCAAGTACTGACCCCGCCCGACGTTGCTTAACTTCGGTCAAAAATCACGTTTGTTGTATGGGAGCCCCACTTAAATCTTTATTTTATTCTGTTTTTAGTATTTGTTGTTATAGCGGCAACAGAAATACATCATCTGTGAAAATTTCAACTGTCTAGCTATCACGGTTCGTGAGATACAGCCTGGTGACAGACGGACGGACGGACGGACAGCGGAGTCTTAGTAATAGGGTCCCGTTTTTACCCTTTGGGTACGGAACCCTAATTACTAAGACTCCCTAAAACGAGACCCTATTAAATAGGGTCCCGTTTTTACCCTTTGGGTACGGAACCCTAAAAAACGTACACAGTATGTATTAATACAAATAACTAGTTATTACATATTCGTACGAAAGTTAACTCATTTCACACGTTTTATTTATTTGTAATTTAGATATATTATGTAATTCATATTTTCTTTGCCATTAAACCCGTCAGAGATTTAAGTAGTCAAAAGTATCTGATTATTTAAGGTCAAGAGCACTTAACACTTCAGACTTAATTTGGGCATTTAAAAATCTTCCCATTCTATTTATCCAAGGCGGGTTGGTCCTGAATAAACAGAAATCCATTTGCTCCACAAGCCGAATTAGAAAAGTGCAGTAATGGTTTTTGGTCGTTTTACTTAATATGGCGAAATTATTTGACGACCGGTCTGGCCTAGTGGGTTGTGACGCTGCTTATGAAGCCGATGGTCCTGGGTTCGAATCCCGGTAAGGGCAGTTATTTGTGAGAAGACCAGATATTTGTTCCTAAGTCATAGGCGTTTTCCATGTATTTAGGTATTTGTAAATTATATATGTATATCGTTGTTTGAGTACCTACGTGTATATCACAAGCCATCTTCAGCTTACCGTGGGGCTTATTCAACTTATGTAAGAATGTCCTATAATATTTATTTTTATGGTTTCTATGGTTTTAGACGTGTGAAACAGATGTGTGATGTGAATAAACGACTTTTTCATTGTATTCGCGATGACAGTTCGTTGGGTTCGATTCCCCGTTGGATCAAATAGGGGAGGTATAATGTGCGATGAATGGGTCATGTTCCCATAGGTCATTTTGGGCTATTTGCTGTTTAGAAATCGATGTACGTACTTATTAGGTGCCTAGCTGTGTTCATTGTGTGTTTTTTTTTATTCGGGTTCAGTTTGCATTTAATAAATGAAAATATTATATGAAATTGAAGTAGCCTACTTTTTGGAAGTACCTACATATATTTGGTTTCTCCAATTCGTAGGTATTAATTTAAGTAAAAAAAAAATCTTCATTATATATAAGTCGAGAGGTTATCTACTGCTGAACAAATGTTCTTGACTGGATAAATCGTACAATAATGAAAATAATAAAGTGAAAACACATCAGTGGATTGTTTACAAACACGTAATTTGGACTAGAGAGATGAAATAAAGTCTAAACACACTACCAATATATTTAAGAAAAATACATAATACCTATGTATTTGGTTTTAGAAAACACAGAAAGAAAATTACGACTCTACTATCCGCACTTTATATTATAAAACTAAAGACACACTTGCATCGCAACCAAACTAGTTTAAAAAGATAGTCAAATAGTCAAAATATACTTTATTCATGTAGGCCTAGCAACAAGCACTTATGAATCGTAACATACTTATAAATTATCTTAAGCTAATTATCAGAGCAATTTATTGATGTTATTATTCCATAATAATATTGGATTATTATACAATAAATATGGCTAATCATGGACAAAAGCGTAATGTGACTAAAAGAAGTTTCAAATTAACATAGAAAATTGCCCCTCTGTAACAACCCGTCTGTTAAAAACCTCATTAAATTGCAACCGAATACTCATCTCAAAAAAAAATTAGCAGCTCGGTTTTAACAATTCTGGGGATATGTGACTTTTGTTGAATATATTGCTTTGGGGTGGGGTTGCGTCCCCAAAAACTATTACTATTAGTTAGCAACTGGACTTAGGCGTTTTTAGTTTTAGACTCGTAGCCCATCCCTACAAAAGGATTAAATTATATCGATGTGTTATTAGTATGCCTGTTGTTACCTCTGTCTTCATGTATTACGAGTATGTAATGTGTCTCTCTGTAAATGTTTTATTGAGGTTGTGCAATAAAGAAGATTTGTATTGTATTGTATTATATGACAAACTAAAGTAAGTAGTTCCTTTTATCCTTTCAAAAAACTAGTAGGAGTATTGTAACGTTTTTATAGCTTTCTAAAGGTATTTTAATTGAATAAATATAATTTGACATTTTGTTTCATTCAATATAATATAATTTGTGTTGGATTTGACATTTCTTGTAACCTATCTCACTCGTGTGTACAAGAGTTCAATTAAATAAAATGGCGATAGTGATTTTAGCGTAGTTAATAAAATTTTAAGCAATATGTTTACAATAATTATGATACGTTTATGTTACTCTACTAATAAATTCTACTTATTTTAATCGTTCGTAAACAACACAATATCAAACCTAAGATCTTATCACCTGTCCACATTTTTTATCACAACAACAACTAAACAGCAAATTTACCACCAATCTGCATGAAGCTTAAATTTACGCGTAAACTGAGATCCAAAATATCGAAAATTATCGACAGGGCACAGGGGACAGGGGTCTATTGAATAATTTTTTTCTGCCGGTTGATACATAAAAAAAAATACATATTTAGAAAAGTGAGATTAAATTCTCTATTTTAAAACTAGTTTGGTCTCTGTACGGGAAAGTTCATAAAGCGGGTCAAAAACGCCCAATAACCTTTAGCTACGCATAAATTGAGATCCAAAATATCGAAACTTTTATCGACAGGGCACACCCTTGCTAGGGATGAGCCAAATTGATTTTAACACAATAAGGAAGGCCTGAATGGCGACCCCTATTTGTTGCGACGACGCGTCATCGATCATCCACGCCTTTATGCCAGTGAGAATCAGCCTTAAGTCGGTAATTCCTGTGTTAGCTAGGTTTCCCTTGATAACATCTGCTTTTATACTTTTTTACGTCCGTCTGTCCGTCCGTCTGTCACCAGACAGTTGAAATTTTTACAGATGATGTATTTCTGTTGCCGCTATAACAACAAATACTAAAAACAGAATAAAATAAAGATTTAAGTGGGGCTCCTATACAACAGGGCGGGGTCAGTACTTGGATGGGTGACCGTTTTTTTGCTTGTTTTTTTTTTCCTTGTTTTGCTCTATTTTTTGTTGATGGTGCGTAACCCTCCGTGCGAGAGTCCGACTCGCACTTGGCCGGTTTTTTAAACTAAATGTTAAAGTGTCCAGTTAAATTATACACCCACCTTACAGAAAACCGCAGCCAAATAACACTAGACCATACTCCTAATAGTGTTGTGTTTCTGCCGGTGGGTAAGGTTGCCTGGTGTGGGTATCTTTCTCTTTTACTCCAATGAAGCGTAATTAGAGTGACAGAGAAAAATGCCCGCAATTTGTGAAATTCGGTTTTGGCGGTAGCCCCTCAGAGCTCAACGATGGTGCGGAGTGTTAGGGTCGGCACCGGTGTTACCTCTGGAGTTGCAGCCGCCCATAGGCTACGGAGGCTGCTTACCATCAGGCGGACCGTATGCTTGTTTGCCACCGACGTAGTATAAATACAGCTGGCACGCCACTAAACTAAAGACAATTTCGATGCCCTAGTTCACTCTCCTACTAATTACCTACGGTTAATTTTTGAAGTGAAAACTTCTTTAACGGCGCTGTGCATTTTTTGAGGTGGGGAAATAATGTTAAACTCGAGACAGCGTGAGACAATCACGTGACCGTAAGACATAAGACGTCATTGAGTTTTCACTTCGGTCGGCACTCCCGGAGTGCAACCCGTTGTTGTGCAACCCGGTGCCGGCAGAAGTGAAAACTCAATGACTAGTGCAAAATGCACTATGTATAATTGAGGTTAACGCCATCTAGCGTTAGCGTTAATTACTTGAAACCCCTAAGCACATCACTATTAGTACTCGAGTTATATTAATACCAGTTAGAGCGAAACTCACTAGATGGAATTTAAATCAATAAAGAAAAACTCAATGACATTACATGTAACAGTTTTTCATGTAATGTCATTGATTTTTTCTTTATTGATTTAAATGCCATCTAAATGAGTGGCTATCTAAATTTTATGGTCACGTGATCGTCATAGGCTGTCTCGAGTTTAACATTTTTTTCCCACCTCAAAAAGTGCACAGCGCCGCTAAACAAATTTTCACTTCAAAAATTATAAATCTTAATATGTATATATAAATGTTTATAAAATATACCATACCTATAGATTATATGTAACGTCTCGTCTGGGAATATTGTTCATCTATCAAAACATTGTTAAAGTAGTAGTACCTACCTAAAAGTACATAAACAATGTATTACTCATACTTTTATTACTTGCCCAGATGCCCGACTTGGTCAAAGTAAAAAGTCAACAGCTTTTCGGGGTCTATAAAAAGCTAAAAACATTGAGCAATAAAATACAACCGGCGTCACATATTAATCTAAAAATGTTCCACTCCCGGCACCGTCAAATTTCAATTTTTAACGTACATGCAGCTCTTTTGTACGAAATCTGCTAAATTACAATAATTTGCTGCTCACAATGAAATGTAACTATTTATGTACCGACCCTACACGAGTTGTGTTACAAAGAGACCCCTTCATTCGAGGCCTATTATGCAGGACCCCTTATTTATAATGTTACAATTTTAATGATTTCGCTGAGAGTTTGTATTTTCATTGTTTGTTATATCGGATCGTGTGTCGATGGCTATCAATTAATCATTGGGCAGGAATCTGAAGAGTTTGAGATGTAAAAGATACATAAAGTGCATTTGTACCTAACCTAACGTGTAAAAGTTGTATGTTAGGGCCAGTTGCACCTTTGACAGGTTGATCATCGTCATACAGCAGCCGGGCTAGCACAGGATTGGCGCCGCAGTATCTTGCGGCGAGATAGACTACCTACCCATCCTTCTTTTATTAACACAGAAAAAGACGGGTAGATAATTGGCGCGGCGAGATAATGTGCTAAGGGCGCAGTGAAGCATGAAACTTTTACATACAAAATTAGCAAACTCTTTAAAGGTAACACCTAGTGCGGGTAGTTTGAAAAACTCGCGCGGCTAAAAGATATTGATGTCAACTTTAGCCAGTCTTCTCCAAGATCACGAGGACAACGCCGTCCTCGAAATGTCGGAGGTAAATTTTAAAACTTAATTATAGGTACGCGATTAAGTCCCGTTCTGCTAAATAATAGTGAGTAAAAATCGTGAAAATTTTAATCAGTGCTTTAAAGGTGTCAGTTTGGTGCAACTGACCCTAAGTCACACTTGTCATTGTTAAGTTTGATTCGGAGACTCCGAATCAAAAATTGCAGGCCAGAGATACTAATGCTATAATATGAGTAGGTACTAAAATGCCATTTAATCAAACCCAGTCCTAGTATTTGTCGACAGATCTAGCCGCATTTCTAATTTTCTATAACATCTCTAAAGGCCTGAGTAGGGTAGCAAGTGGGATTTGCTGATTAAATTCTGGATTATCCCATACCCCATTATACGTGATGCTATAAGATTATTGTCACCCCATTAATCCTCCATACGTTTAATTAAATCACAAATTTATGGATACTATACCTATTTAAGGATAGCCAAATCAGTTTGGATCCTTTACATTTCGAAACGTTTACAAGCTCAATCAAGATCCATTTCGCTATGAAATATGTATCACTTTTAGGTACCTATTTCTTTCGTAATGGCAACTTTTAGAGAAGGACAGAGGACTAGTTTGATCCTTGCACTCGACACGTTTTTCTCTTTCTTCGTAGTCGAGTGAAAGTAAACATTAGAGAAATGACAATCACTATACACCTTATAAAACAAAGTCCACCGCCGCGTCTGTCTGTTTGTCCGCGATAAACTCAAAAACTACTGAACGGATTTTCATGCGGTTTTCACGTATCAATAAAGTGATTCTTGAGGAAGGTTTAGGTGTATAATTTGTTAAGGTTTTGTGTAACCCGTGCGAAGTCGGGGCGGGTCGCTAGTACAGTATATTTTACATATAGACTTTTGTCAACAATGGTAAAGACTAAATGGTTGTACAGAAACAGATGAAATCTTCAAAGTAGCTGCGGTTTTAATACAATCTGGGTGTTATATAGTTGTAACCACATTCATACGTGAGGCGTTTGATGATTAAGTGCTCGACTCAAATGTTAATTTTGCTTTCTTAACCGTAGAGGGGAAGTTAGGAGTGATATAATTAGCGTAAGGCGGTGGAACGTCAAATGCTAAAGAATGTTAACGAGCTTTCGAATAATAATTTGTAAGTATTTTAATGTATTAATTGTATGGTTTAATTATAGTTTGTAATAACATGTTTGTTAGTTAATGATATCTTTGTTCTTTTTCTGCGGACTTTATTATTAAGTGCATTGTTCAGTTTTGCTTGACATTTAAGGTTCTAATTAGATAAGGTTTCCTACAGTCTATGCAAGAAATAAATGAGCGTTCCATGCTATTTCCTGGGCAATACTCTATATAGTAAGAAAAACAATCTTGATAGATTCGTTCGTTGCTTTTACAGCTTTTACTCACAGTTTTTGTAACCTCTGGCAATTTATTAACTACGGCATCTATACTATAAAAAAAAAATACGTTAAAAACAAAAACGCAAGTACCTTCTATCTCGAAGCTTTAATTTAGCCTTATATCGTTATTGTAATCAATATTGTGAGATATGTGGAAATATCATAATCTACATTATACAGTCACCACATGGGATTGTTATGATTTAGGGTTCTTGCTAAATTAGAAATTCTATAGCGTAAGTATTGAACAACCAATTTAGCTAGGACCCGAAATGGCGTAACGATCGCGGAGAGTGATGGTACTTATTGTTGGCGCACATAAGTACTCGTGCGAGGACCAGTTGACGACACATGACGTCACACACATACGTCACGGCTCCCCGTTCCGCGTACCTACATTCAGACTGCGCCGTATAGCCGAAGCGACTGCACATATCTTGTATAGATTTCCCAAAAACCTAAACGATTACATGTATCTAGTTGTTAAGTAAATAAAAGAAGATTAGTACTATCCTGGAGTTCCTTCATTTACTGTCGAAGAGCTTAATTGAGGAGTACATCGAACACTTATAGTAACGTATATTCTGCCTAGGTATATTGTTTTTACTTGTATGTTTCTGCTTTTTATCTCCTTGTAATAAAATAAAACGAAAGTTTCTCAATTTTTTTTTTGATACTATGAGGTACTTTAATAGATAACTTTACTATGCCGTTTTAAATATAAATTCCAATACTGAAACTATTCAGCGACCCGTTCCAAGACACTTGACACAGTTTGCCATATTGTTGTAGGAAGCACGACAATAAAAACAGAAAGGCTCTCCGGTTTATTTGTGATAATGAACTCTTGCGAGGGACTCGAGTGTCCCTGGAGCTAGGGATTGTGGAAGCGCGATCACCTTTAAAAAATCTATGGTAAAATATTAGTGTTTGTCAAAAAAACCTTCTTTTTCGTTTCCCCATACAAACGTATTCCCCATTTTCCTCTCTGGATATTGACATTATGGCAAACGTTTGTACATAATTTGATGTATTCAATTTTTTGATTATTGTAAAAATTAGGAGTGAAATACAGATTTTATACAAATTTATAAATGCTCCTTACTCTTATAATAATAAAAAAAATTGAAAAAATTCAAACATAGGGGCATAGCTGTGGCTGATATAAAGTCTATTTTTTTATTTGGTAGACTAAAATGACATTTCATAGTATGAAATGACATTTTATGTTCATACTATGAACTGTCATTTCAGTCTACCGAATAAAAAAATAGACTTTAGGTACATATAAAAATTCGTAGCGGTACTGATAAATCCGCTATTTGACGTTAGGTGTCGACTACAAAAATAATAAGCGTTTTGGTTATATAAAACGGATGTATGGAGTTAGCACTAGGGTAATTCGCCAGTAACTGGCCACCGGCCAATAACTGGCCACCCTAAACTAAAAATGATTCTATTCACCTATAAACAGAATTAATTTTAGTATAAGCAGCCTTCAATAACTATTAGCCACCTTATACTAAAATTAATTCTATTTATAGGTGAATAGAATCATTTTTAGTTTAGGGTGGCCAGTTACTAACCGATGGCCAGTTATTGGCGAATTACCCTATATGCTTACTTATTTCTCTATGGTGCAAGCGAAATGAAGTAAAAGTCGTGCGTGAGTCGCGAGTCGCCAATAACCAAGACGATCCTCAAGGTCGTATCGAAACTAGTTCAAACTCATAACAAATTGATAAATTAGAATCGGCCTTCGTTTCTCTTCCAGCACAGAAAGAGGAGCCAGTATGGCGGCGCAAGGCAGTTTGATACAATTTATGTGACCTTGAATATCGCTCACGTTGATTGGAGCAAGCGAGATTAAGTAAAAGTCGTGCGTGAGTCGCGCCAATAACCAAGACGATCCTCGAGGTCGTATCGAAACCAGTTCATAATCATAACAAATTGTTAAATTAGAATCGGCCTTCACTTCCCTTCCAGCACAGAAAGAGGAGCCAGTACGGCGGCGCAAGGCAGTTTGATACAATTTATGTGACCTTGAATATCGCTCACGTTGATTGGTGCAAGCGAAATGAAGTGAAAGTCACATGAGTCGCGCCAATAACCAAGACGATCCTCGAGGTCGTATCGAAACCAGTTCAAAGTCATAACAGATTGTTAAATTAGAATCGGCCCTCGTTTCTCTTCCAGCACAGAAAGAGGAGCCAGTACGGCGGCGCAAGGCAGTTTGATACAATTTATGTGGCGCGATGCCGGAGCTAATTGGTCGTGAGGGCGGTGTAACACCGCCTTTTGATGCCCGCTCGTGGACCACGTGCTTTATTTTTATTCCCATATTCATTTGATTGCACCAACGGTGGGTTCACGTTTGTTCGTAGTGCCGTCCTATGGTGATGTGTGTGAATACGCCCTTATTCATAAAGCTTGGCGTACCTTTGTTAAATTTTGTACTCTTTCTAATAAACACTATTGTCAATGTGACAAATAGGGACAAACGATTATCAAGGACTTGTTAGAATTGACTTACGTTAATGACGTCATTGCATTTATTAAATATTTAACATCAAGCATTATTAACGTAAACAAGGCAACATTACATTTAATTTCCATTTATAAAACATTTTTGTGAGCAATTATTTATTTATTTAAACTTTATTGCACAAATTTACACAAAAAGAGTACTAATGGCGGACTTAACGCCTTGAGGCATTCTCTACCAGTCAACCATTGTATTATAATGTATATTGGTATAAAAATATTTTCAACAAAGACGACGCTATATTTAGCCGTAGACAGAAGATGTCAATGTCACTGAGACAAGTTGAAAAGTGGCCTAGAATTGAAATTAGTGGGCAGACGTTGAGTAAAATATGTTTTTAAATACGGTTTCTTGCGGTCATTGCTCTTCACCATTTTGATAGACGCTAAAATTGAGTCTGCTAAATCATTTCTTTATCAAGCAGATACTTACCTACGTCTGTGAGCGATACTTAAATTTTTCTATTAAAGCAAAAAATTGAATAATTTACGCTTCCTTTTATTTTTTAAATAAATTTGAGTCGTGCTTTTCACGAAGTTGTTTATGAAAATAATCTGATGATAAACGTACAACATGCTAATGCCTAATAGATAACACCCAGTTGTCTTAAGTTTCAAGATGACATGTACTGGGACCCTGTCGAGCACCAATACGTTTACCTTAGGTATTAATGCATCTTTCTTTTAAGTAAAATTGAAGGTATTAATATTATTAACGTACCATTTATTTTCAATATAATGTTTTATAGATGCCAATCAACTGACGTTTTATCCTAGTCCATCTATTTGAATAATAATAAAATTATAATCTTTAAAATATATTTGCGGTTTAACTATGTTTAGTGTTTGAAAATAGCTCTTCAAAACACGTCGTGCATGTGACTAAAAATAAGTGGGGTAAATCAGATAATCAGTTTAGTGTTAGTATGCTCACGACAGTTTTTTTTTTAGAAAAATAAATGTCATAATTAATGTACCTGTATCTTTAGATCTTAACATATAATTTGTCTAAAAAAAGGAGAAAATAGTACCAACGAGCAGAATATATTTTTGTTTCCCATATCAAATTAAAGTTAGAAGTATGTCAGCTTCGACTTGGATTCAAGTGCAAGGGTTCAAAGCATGGAACTGTGTCAAAGTCCTCGCTTTGTGGCTGACAGTGGACGCTTCTCTCGCCCACTTGAATCAGATGTAATTTCACATTTTTGTTTACCCTCGTAAGTCCCACCATATAAAGTTTTCAAATATTTAATTTGAACCTTATTCTATAAGTAAATTAGAACGAATATCGTTTGTTTTAAAAAGCAATGCAACAAAAGAAATGCTACTTTATTTAGTTCGTGAAAGTTTCAAATTAGATTGCACGAATATGTACATTAAAATGTAATACATTTCTTGTCATGATTCGATTTGCAGCACCTAGTAGTTCTACTGGACGAAGTAACGCGCAATGAATAGAAATAAAATTATAAAAAAGTAAAAAGTAAATAAAGTTAGATTAAGGTTCTAAATTTAAAAATGAGTGCCTCATTTCGCTGTTAAGTAAAAGTTTGGCGAGCTTAATATATGTACCATTTTTTTATTCTTATTTAAAAAGCGCTTTCTCAGCTAGGAATTATGAGTTTAAAAATCATCATCCACCTTAATCAATTATCGTAATTACTACTAATATCGCATGTTAAAAACTTATCAAGACCCACTTCAATCTGACGTACGTATATCGCCCACACGTGGCGGGCATTAAAAAAACGCAAGTACAAAAGACAGGAACGAAGAAGAATGTAGAGTGGCGCGCGATTTATATGTTCCGGAACTGCTGTTAATTACGCACGGACATTCACGGGCCGACCGGGACTGCGACTGAGACGGAGTGATACATTTACTTGCTGTCTTTGCGAAATGCAGTCAGTATGGACATTTTTATAGGTGTTGCTCCATTACATCTTTGCTCTTTCACTGTTAAAGTCAACTAACTTTACCGCCTTTAGGTAAAGTTTTAGTATCATTCGTTACATCTACGAACAAATTTTAGGTAAATGGTACACTTTATTCTGAAAACCGCTATAGAAATTCAGGTCTGTTCCCGATTTCACCTTCCGTTATTCCGATGTGTGCTTCCTAAATATTGCCTCACGCTTGCAGCAAAATCTAATTTCGCTCACAGTAAAGTTTATAGACAGCAAAGTATCCTTGTTCAAGTTGCTAAGGTGAAAATGTTATTATGTATTAATTAGCTGATCGCTACTCACAATTTCAATTAGCTAGTGAACAGCCCGCTTTCCGCGAGTCAAACGGTTTTTGTTCGCATTTAACAAAATTTATTGTTTCTTTTTACCCCACGCCGGAGGTCAGTGCGTCTGTCCGTCTGTTCGACTAATGTTCGGTTTTTTGTTTCAGGTATGTGAGAGACGTATTTGAGGAATTTGTTGCTTTACTTCTATTTTTGGTAAGCATATTTTTAATACGAAACTTAAATATTTTAAACCTACCTACCAGGTCGATTGGCATGTAAATCTACGTGGTAATGTACTCGTATAGAGATGGCCACCGGCTAGTAACTGGGTACCCTAACCTAAAAATGAGTTCTATTCACCTATAAACAGAATTCATTTTATTATAAGGTTTCAGTAACTGGACAGGGACACCCTTCAATAACTGGCCACCTCATACTAAAATGATTTTTGTTTATAGGTGAATAGAATTCATTTTTAGTTTAGAGTGGCCAGTTACTACAGTTACTAAACAGTGGCCAGAAATTGACGAATTACCCTAGAGGCTGAGGAGAAACTGAGTACAAAATATTACATCATGTAAGTATAGATATGAAACTTTTAGCAACATTTTTAAATCTGAAATATCTTCATTTTTTATTTCTGCAGTCAAGCGTGAGTCGCACTTAAGGAAAAAATAACAACGAGTTGCACTCAGGGAGAGCCGGCAGAAGTGAAAACTCAATGACTAGTGCAAAATGCACTATGTATATTTGAGGTTAACGCCATCTAGCGTTATTTCGTCGTATTACTTGAAACCCCTAAGCACATCACTGTTAGTACTCGAGTTATATTAATACCAGTTGGAGCTAAACTCACTAGATGGCATTTAAATCAATAAAGAAAAACTCAATGACATTACATATAACAGTTTTTCGATCAGGTCACGTGTCCGTCTTACGGTCACGTGATCTCTCGCGAGTTTAATATTTTTTCCCCACCTCAAAAAGTGCACAGCGCCGCTAAAGAAGTTTTCACTTCAAAAACATTGTGCAAAATACGGGTTGTATTTTTAGGACGCAAGCTCGACTCACACTTGGCCGGTTTTTATATATACACTATACAGTGTTTGCCGTATAAAAAAAACCCAGTTGCAATCATCACTGAAACTATATCAGTGTCTCATTCCTACTACATATTTATATTTTACCCTAAAACGTAATAGCGACCCCCAGCTTAGTTTTAAACCGTGTCTCAGGGTTGATTGATCGTTGCGTTTCATATAATTTATAGTTGAGCAGGACAAATTATGAATAATGCTGTATTGAGTTTAGTTTGATGGATGAGCGTTGATAGCGTTTAGTGGCGTGGAATAGTTGGGATGAAATGTTATTACTAAATTCTGCCGCTTAGGAAGGAATAGTAGATTGTTAACCAAGAAATGAAATGGTGCCTTTCCCCCGAGTTAAACACTACTTTTCATTTCGAATACGAGGAAAGTAAAATACATGTAAGTACATTAAAAAAAAACACGGCCAAGTATAAACTTCAATAGTATTTCTTGATGGTACTTTCAATAAACAAATAAGGCAAAAGTATCGTAATTTATGGAATAGGGAGTTAATAATTAGATTGAAAATTGTACAACAAATCCATTAACAGCCAAATGTTAGTTGCTTATCGTAAAAAATAAAATAAAAACGGACTTGGAAAGTAAAATGGTCTAGTGCAATAAACGTATCATTTTCTGCACATTTCTTAGAACAACAACGCCACTTTCAGAGCATGTGAAATGAAAATATAATTGCAACTATAGATGTGAACACCATCCTCTATTTATGTTTTGTGTAGGTATACCTGCCTAATACACGCTCGAAAACATTAGGCTTTATTCGTCTGCCAAGTGTAGGTACCTAACTAGAACAAAGCCAATATTTTAGGACAATTTTATGTGAAAATGTATTTTTTTATGGATTTTAAGGAAATCGTAGCATTATTTTTAATGATCGTATTAGCCTCTTCTGTAAGGGATAGTATTTATACAGAAATGTTAAGGCGTATACAGCATGTGGCCTGTAATACGGGCGAATAATTAAAACGTAGATTCTACTCCTCAAACAATAAAACTTTTGTTCAACAACTTTTGGAAATTATGTAGTCTTAAGATTGTCCCCTTTTCAAACAAACTAAATAATATTTTCAATGTATGTACTTTAAATTCCGTCTAATTGACATTGCCTGACAGTCTTGTCACCGTACAGGCATAATCAATTTCGTAATACATTGCGTGTTCGAATAAATTTTAAAGCGTTTTAAAATTCAAACCACAAGTTATTTTTAAAAGTCGCTGAACAAACATTGTCTAGTTTGAGGAGTAGAATCTACGTTTTAATTTTTCGCCCGTGTTACAGGCCACACGCTGTATATATATAGGTATATTTATCATAATACTGCTATTTTTAACCGCCTTCAAAAAAAAAAGGAGGTTCTCAGTTTGACCCGTATGTATGTATGTATGTATGTATGATGTATGTATGTATATTTGTTCACGATTATCTCGCGTTTGGCTGAACCGATTTTGATGCGGTTTTCAGAAAAGTATTTGTTACATTCTGGAGAAGGTTTTAGTATACATAGATCTGAGCTGATGCTGAGCCCTGGCTGTACCTAGTGGAACTCAGTTTTGGTGCAACATAGGCCCACGCTATTTTGGTCATCCGTCACATCTTGATCAGCACTTGGGAGAGCAGTACCCAAGATAGAGCTGATGCTGAACCCTGGCTGTACCTAGTGGAACTCAGGTTTGGTGCAACATAGGCCCACGCTATTTTGGTCATCCGTCACATCTTGATGAGCACTTGGGAGAGCAGTACCCAAGATAGAGCTGATGCTGAACCCTGGCTGTACCCAGTGGAACTCAGGTTTGGTGCAACATAGGCCCACGCTATTTTGGTCATCTGTCACATCTTGATGAGCACTTGGGAGAGCAGTACCCAAGATAGAGCTGATGCTGAACCCTGGCTGTACCTAGTGGAACTCAGGTTTGGTGCAACATAGGCCCACGCTATTTTGGTCATCCGTCACTTCTTGATGAGCACTTGGGAGAGCAGTACCCAAGATAGAACTAATACTGAACTCTGGCTGTACCTAATGGAACTCAGGGTTGGTGCAACATGGGCCCACGCTATTTTGGTCATCCGTCACATCTAGAAAACCAAACCAAAATACTAAATTACACTAAAACTAAATGGAGAGCCTAACAAACTAGTATTTTAGCCCACAACCTAAAATAAAGTAGTACCTACCTATAACTAAAAAGTAAAAAATAAAATAAAATAATTAAAAAATTAAAAATAAACAAAAGTAAAACCAAAATAAAATAACTTAATATTAATATCTTTTTTTTAAAAAGGGAACCGCCTTCAAAAAACCAACACACTGAAAAGCACAAAATAATTTTTATATGGCACCCCTAATACGTGTCCACTCCCTATCCCGTCGTAAAGCAAATTTCTGCCAAAAAGTAATTAATACCTAATAATAAGAAAACTAATAATCATCCGGGTAATTACTTAGTTTTTGAAGGCGGTGCCAAACCAACCAAAACATTCTTTACTACCAATCAGCAAAAAAATACGAGTACCTACGTGTCCTACAAGCTACAAGAACTAAATTAATGAGTACCTAAACTAAGTACGAGTATGTCTTTATACTGCAAGTAAGTGCAGTTCTTCGTTGTCTAAAATATCGGTTCTCATAAATTTTGGTTTGGCACCGACTTCAAAAACTTAGTAATTACCCGGATGATTATTAATTTTCTTATTATTAGGTATTAATTACTTTTTGGCAGAAATTTGCTTTACGACGGGATAGGGAGTGGACACGTATTAGGGGTGCCATATAAAAATTATTTTGTGCTTTTCAGTGTGTTGGTTTTTTGAAGGCGGTTCCCTTTTTTAAAAAAAGATATTTCAAAAACACAAACGTACCTATGGCCATAATAGCTTTATAATAATATTTTGCAGAGCCAATTCAAATTCATTCGCTTCTATGTTTATTATATGTATCGCATTCTATTGACAAGGTTTCAAAAATAACGACAGGTACATACTACCTATTCGTATCAGGCGTACTCTAATCCAATCACAACACGCTCAACCGTGTCACGTTGCAAACAATGACGTGCTGTAACGTCACAAACGCGTGGCGTGACGTCACTCGGGTCACGTCATTTTGATTCACGGCTAACTGGGCAGTTTCCATTAGATTTATGTTCATTGATAGAGATGGGTTGTGTCCGTTCAGGCAACGCAATATACATACATGGATATGGGCCCGATTCGGATTTTGAACTAGACATCTATAGATGTCTATTAAACATCACCAAGATACGACAACGATATTTGATCTAGCCTGTCAAATTTGACATTTCCGCAATTCTGGAGATACTCTTGAACGATTTCCACAAGATATTATTACGATATTTTAACGTTAAAGTGACATTTGTTGCCCGAATTTAGCTGCAAAAGAGAACTAGTTGAAATCTAAACTACAACGTATCTAGTACATATCGTATCGTTATCTAGTCTAGAACGGATCTTGTTTTCCGAATACCGCGGTACGCCTTTTGGAACAACTTGATGACAAGAACAGAACACTGATCTAACTATAAACTTTCCTGACTCATCATTATCATCTTCCTCGCGTTGTCCCGGAATTTTGCCACGGCTCAAGGGAGCCTGAGGTTCGCTTGACGAATAATCCCAGGAATTGGCGTGGACGCTAGTTTTACTAAAGCGACTGCCATCTGACCTTCCAACCCAGTGGGTAAACTAGGCCTTTATTGGGATTAGTCCGGTTTCCTCACGAAGTTTTCCTTCACCGAAAAGCGACTAAAAAATATGAAATGATAAACTTTCGTGACTATTTAAGTTAATGTCTGGTAAACGTCAACTCTTCCAAGTCATTCATTCATCAAGGCTCACCAAATCCTCACTGCCTCGACATTGTACTAGGCACATGTTAACGCAAACATAAAAGATATCCCGACTCACAAAATTCCATTCAGATACCTTTCCCGGCGGAATATTTCCCGAAATCGCGTTTTAAGGGAAAAAGCTGGGCCTTTTCGGTAAAGGGTTCCATCATTTATAACTCCCGTTGACAGCAGCGTTTGCTTGTTTTCTATATAACTCGCCTAAGACTTTAAATTTGGCAAGAACAACGGAATTCCAGCTTTAAAGTGAAATTACGAAGGTTCAAAGTGATTTTGGAGTGTCCGTTTTTTAAAAGGTAGTAATTAACTAATTAGTGACGTTGTTGGCAAATTGCTTATTGTTATGAGTTAGAATCATTAAGATGGAGTTCCTGAAGCATGGA
Organism: Cydia amplana; assembly: GCF_948474715.1. NCBI lineage: Eukaryota > Metazoa > Arthropoda > Insecta > Lepidoptera > Tortricidae > Cydia > Cydia amplana. Next base: position 16,400,747 of record NC_086071.1, on the reverse strand, counting down.
CACCATGAATCTAGTACATATTAAACTGGATTGGGCATGAGTGGTGGGGATAACTGACAGAACGGGATAGTCTTATGTATCTTTCAGTAGGAGTAGCAGCGAAAGCGCTATTATTGTTTGTCTTTGTCACAGTCTCACATTTTTTTTTATTCCCCACCATAAATTTGTATGGATTATGGTGGGCAACAAATAAATTCGACCAATCATAGCGTCGCATTGCGTAGGTTTTGTCCCTCACGGAGGCACGCGTAAACCACTTCTATAGGATGTTACCTTCTATGGTGGACAATGGTATTATTAGGAACTGCAGCCTGCAGGGCCAGTGCAGGCGTGTAATTGTGAGGCGTAAGGATGGCATCTTCGTGATAAACAAACTTCACGTCAATGGCACGTCATTTGATAGGTATTTCAAAATACCTTCAATGTTCCTAAGATAGTTATTTTTATTAAGTGAGTAGGTAGTTTAGAATACAATCGCTTCGTAAATGCAAAATAATGCCCTCCTCCCCCATATAACTTACAAAAAAACAAGAAAATAAAGTTTAATAAATACTTTCCACTGAAATTATTTTGAACAATATCGTTTGACCGATTAAAGTCTTTTCCAAGCAGCAAAATGTTTTATTGAATCCGTTATTTAGTCCTAGGGTCAGGGTACAAAAAATAGTTAAATAATGTACGCTGAAACTGTGGAAGAATTTCGAAAAGCTGCAATGTCGAACATTCCAATTCATCATCATCAAATGCTGGGGTTTTTGTTCAAAATGCTGGTTTTAGAACGTGTCTTGTTTACGAAATGTTCATTAGTGACTATACTTGGTTAAGCAAATCTTGTCAGAAAAAAACGGCATGCGGCGAATTTGTTAACCACTTCTCGAGTTACACTTACAGGTGCGAACGTACACTGACATCTAAATGATGTCATTCCGTTACAGTGCACTTTGCTCTTACTTATCCGTACACTATAGTGTTGGCGTGAGCGAGTAGCACGGTAACTAATTGACATATGTGTTATTATGTTAATTATGTTATTTCAGTGTTACATTAAAACTGATTGTTTGTCAAGATTGTTTCATCGCATTTAAAAACTATATAGTATTGTTTATAAATTAACTTTTTTATCTCGGAGGAGTACCAACGTAACGCGGATGCACCCGCTTTTAATAATATATGTCGGAGCGAGACGCCAGAAGGACATATTTCAGCGTTACAGTTCATACTTTAGACGCCTGTATAAAGTCGATTAGCAATGTTTGACTACGTATTATTTGCTTGTAACGAAATAATAAAGTTGCGTAGTGAATAACGCCACCATCTATTGGCGTATTGTTGAACTAAAATGACAGGTAAAATGCTTTGGAACGTCAAGATGTGTATCTTGAGTGAACGTAGGCACGAGCAGGCAATTTTGTCGTTATGTTGGTAGACTGGTCAGGCCGGTTTGCCAACTTGAATTGGAGGCGGGGGCGGTTGACTCCGCCGCTGGAACTGGCTTCCTTCTTCTTGATCGGACCGCGCTAGAGATCGGACGTTAGCCAAGCTCGTGCCTAATTCGCTACGTTCCTGAAGGCTTATACCTGAAGGATTATTCTGAAAGCTTATAGATTCTCACGTTCTTTTACCGTTTAACTAAGTGTTTTATTCCAAGTGTTATTTTGATTTCTTATGTGCCATTAGAAGCTTACTTTTGTAAAATAAAGATTTGAACGATTTCATGTGATCTTTTTATTTTAAATTCTTTTTATTTTGGATCTAAATAGTGATCGGTCGTTTTGATTATTTAGTACTGAAATATAGTAGGCACTAGTATGGTTCACGAGTCCGAATGTTTATTTCATGCGTTGGTAGCATACCTACTATTTTGGCTGTTTTTTTTTTATTTTTTATTCATGATAAACTAACATACATTTTATAAATTACATAAAACTCGCCAAACTGTGGAGTTTGATGGCGAGGTAGTATGAAGTAATACATCTAGGTACTACCCCCACGCGCCCACCGCCATTAGGACCATCCTTCTCCGATATATACATATTATTTTATGACTTCGACTCGCCTTCGGTAAAAAAACTATAATATTATAATCTCTATAGATTGTCTCCTCCCTCAATATTTGCCGAGAAATTGATAAGTACGATTATCAATCGAAGTTTCTTTGGTTTAGAACACGAAATCTATGAACCTAGCTTACCTAGCTATTAAACTTAAATCTAGAAAAATGGAAAATACTAAAGCCAGACTTCATTTCAGTAAATTGAAAGCTAATACGCTCCATGATTGGAGCTGCGTTTATCTTACTCTTTTCTTTGCTTAAGAATTTTACGATATTGAGAGCTATCCTCGATTTAGTTAAGGGATCTTACTTTCCGAGCTACTTCCTTATTGAACAGTAACCCGGGTCATCTAGACTCACGCTAGACCGGGCCGTGCCCGGGCCGCGGCGTTCGACATGTCATTTTCTATGACGGCTGGTCACGTGATGCTTTCCATAGAAAACGAAGCGCCAGAAGCTCCGGCCCGGCCCCGGCCCGGTATTAATCGTTTTAAGTTTCCTGTTAATACTTAAAAAATAGTTAGGTACATCTAATAATCTTTTTGCGTTAAAACATTTATTTACTCATTTAAAGTTTATTGCACAGTAAAAATTGTACAAAAGGTGAACTTAATGCCAGAAGGCCAGAAGGCATTTTCTACCAGTTAACCCTCGGGCCAAACAGAGCACAAGCAGTAATTACAAAACATTATCACTACGAGTAGCTCAATTGGCAGAGAGCAGGGAGATCCAGGGTCGCGGGTTCGAGCCCCGCCTGTAACAGTGAATTTTTCCACTTTTTATTTATTTTAGCTTAGAAGCATAAACGACAGTTATAGTAAAATAAACCTAAAATCTGTCTCCTATCAAAGGCCTCCAAATGCTTATTTCCTCTACAAGTATAAGTAATGAGACGGATAAGAAAAATACAGAAAAATATTCACAACTCTTAGACATATTTTTTTTTAATAGCCTATATTGTGTCCCACTGCTGGGCAAAGGCCTCCCCTGTCTTTTGCCACTCGTCACGGCTTTGTGCATGCTCCCGCCAGTCGCCACAGAATGAGTCCAGGTCATTTCGCCATCTCATTTTTGGTCTGCCTCTGCCTCGGGTGATCTGTGGTGCCCATTCGGTCGCTATTTTGGCCCATCTGTCCGGGTGCATCCGACAGATATGTCCCACCCAATCCCACTTGAGCTTGGCGGCCTTCACACCCACATCTGCGATACCAGTTTTGGAGCGCAGCTCTGTGATCCTTATCCGATCGATTCTACGGACTCCGAGTATACTGCGCACATACATAAACACAAATAAACATAGACATAAATAATTAATATAATTATCACCACACACAAATATATATAACTTATAAGAGTCTCCATTGTTCGCGAATAGGACCCCAGATACCGACACAGATAAAACCAACTTTACTAACACCGATAAGGTCGTCATATATATCATCACGTCTCTTTCCCATACTTTCAAAAAACTGCACAAGTCCTATATGTAATTACATTTATAAAAGGTCCAAAAACACAAATATGCAACGTCGAGATCATTGCAAATACTATTGTATTTTCTGGGCGATAGACTACGTATTTGCTTGAGCGTTTGGTGGGATATACAATGATATGAGATTTGATAGAAGCGCCCAAGTGTCAAACGTGGTCTATTATGACTTGATCGTGAAATATTGCCGATTTTGACACGGTCGGGCGGTTTTTTTGTCGCTCACAATCTATTAGGAGTACAGCTCATTAAACTTAGCTTTCCTTTTCGATTTCAAAGGATTTTTGTAGTTTTTGTATCGTGCAATGGCCGAGGTATTTTTTTTTAATACCTCCGCCACGTTGTCTTGTAAATATGTTTGTGAACTCGACTGTACAGAAGGGCTAAGATGGCCGGCTCTTTATCATTTGTCACCATGCCTGTCACGTTCTAGTATGTATGTAAGTTTGAAAGTGACGCCTGACATGACAGGTGATAAAAACGCGACCATATACCGCTGCAGGAAAAGAAGACGCTAAAGTCGCTAGACGATAGACAGATATACAGAGCTACTTTCGCATTGATTATATTAGTAGGGATATTAAGTACTAACTAGAACAAGTCACCAGTATCCGTGCCACGAGTCACTGACAGTGTCAAAACTGACATATATACATACACTATGTACGTAATTTACATTCTATACATCTTGCTCGCACTAATATGCGAGTATGAGCGAGTTGCATTTTACATAGAAAGTAAGTTACGTTCTCGATAGCGTTTATGTCAGTGGCAAACTGTACCCGTACCATGAGCCACTGACAGTGTCAAAACTGACATATCCGCTAACGTCAACGTAATTTACTTTGTATACATTTCGCTCACACTAATATTCGAGTACCAGCGAGATGCATAGAAAGTAAATTACGTTCTCGATAGCGTTTATGTCAGTGGCAAACGGGTGGCAGCCACACCGTTAACCAACAAAGGCAAACGAAAGGTAAAAATATTTTCGGCGATGTAAAATCGCGTAAAATCCAAGGTCGTGAATAATGAGTAATGACTCAAAGGAATTCCCCGTAAGGATTATTTCCCTTTTACTCCAAAATTTTCTTCTCATCAGTGGCCCCTTTATTTTCCAAATTCAATTAAGATTTCACGAAGCAAAGTCTGGGTTCAGATCCTTCTGTTATGAGCGGGTATTTTGGTGACTACCTTTGATCCTTATTAGGTTTAGGACGGGGGTGACAAAATAAATTCACCATGACAGGGGTGAATTGGGAGGACAGTCAACAAGGGGTGTTGGTACAAGGGAGTCCATCTGAATGGACACCGAGTCAGCTGTTTTATTTGTCGTCTTTTGTTAGGAATATTTTACTGCTGTAATGTAAGAAGTTATAATAAGTTTTTGGCAAAAAAATCATTTTTGGTACAAGCTTTTATCGCTGACTGTACTTTTCTTACGACAGACAACGAATACTCATCGAGGCAATTCTAAAAACCCCTAACACAATTAGGTTGCGTTGTTTCATCACAGAGTTCCTATGGCCACCTTCTGTCTCCATCATCAGATCAGCTCGATGGTGCCATAATATTGCATTGTCACCCGACTTCCATGTGTATGCAAAATTTCAGCTCAATCGGAAACCGGGAAGTGGATCAAATTTAACTTGCAATATTCCATTACATGTTAGTTACATACAGGGGGCCGATTTTTGAAATTCGACCGCTCGATTTCGTGTATTTCGTTCAGTAATATCTCTAATACTAGGCATGTAAATTCTACTAATAGAATTGAAAACGAGTGGTCAATGGCACTAGATTCCCAATTTCTATCGCTCGTATTTCAAAAATCAGCATTTCGCCGTTTTCCACCGATTTTCAAGTGACGAAATCGAGCGATCGAAATTCAAAAATCGGCTTCAGGTCGAGTTCCTATGGCCACCTCCTATCTCCATCATCAGATCAGCTCAATGGTACCATAATATTGCATTGTCACCCGACTTACATGTGTATGCAAAATTTCAGTCAATCGGAAACCGGGATGTGGATCAAATTTAACTTGCAAGATTCCATTACATAGTTACATACAGGTCGACCTAATAAAAGCGTGTTAAAATGGTGATTTTTTTATCTGTAAATTTCGGTGTACGGCTAAGAACATTTGAGTATACTACTCGTAAATGACATAGTTTTCGTAAACATGGTCATTTTGTTATTTTTTTTTATTCAAACGCTCAAATCGTTATTAAGAAAAAGTAACGAATGCGTAAATCGAGATTAGTGAAATCTAGCCAACCTTTATCAATGTGTAGTTCATCAAGTGTAACTAGATGTCGCTAGTAGGCCCACCATAACAAGCTTCTAAATCCTGTAACTAAAGTCTATTTTTTTATTCGGTACTTAGACTAAAATGGCATTTCATAGTATGAACATCATGTGTCATTTCATACTATGAAACGTCATTTTAGTCTACCGAATATAAAAATGGACTTTAGTATATGAATACTGTACCTAAGTTAGAGGAACTACAGGTGCGGGCATTTACTTTATGAGATTATCACGTTATCGTGTAAATCCTACACTTTTTATGATTAAACTTATTTTGAAATAACTATTAATATATGTTTTCATTAATACACCTGAATTTAAAAAAAATATTAATCAAAATGCTGTCAGATTAATTCTGGATACCTATCCTTATTACACTCGTAGATTGGGGAGTGAATAAACAGGTTAAAATTAGTACGAAAATGTAATACTGAACCAGAATAAAATAAATTACGTGGTATCAAAATTAAGATAGCATTAATATTATTAATCTTAAAGAATATATTGTATTTTTCTTACATACAACCTCATTATAATTATATAAATTTGATAATTATTTTATTGACGATCATAAGGAGAGGTTTAACGTGTATCAGTTTGTGGCAGCAATTTTGAGTTGGTAATGAGTTTTTATATACCACACACACACATTATAATAATATAATAAGAAGGCGGTGATCTTGGACACGGCGCGGATAGTCCGCCGGTTCCTCTCTCTGCGGCCCTGACCACCGGCAGCTTGGGCCTTGCCCCGCTACTGGCGGCACACTAGGTTAGGTTTTTTATAATATGTTTATAAGTATTTTGTATTGTTTTTGAATGTATTTTTGTATTTTATTTATGCAGGGTTATTTTTGGACCGTTAGCCATAATTGTGCGAGGTGATTAGGTAGGCCATACTGAACAATTTTTCCTATGGGACCAACTCCGAAATCACAAAATTTTTTTTGGTTGTTTCATACATTTTGGTCAAGTGGATGCCGACGTTTTCTATGGGAAGGCAAAATTTTTTTTTTGGGGTTTCGGGGTTGGTCCCATAGAAAAAGTTGTTCAGTATGACCTACCTAATAATCACCTCGCACAATATGACTAACGGTCCTAAAATTACCCTATATATATATCCATATTATGAAATAACCTAACTTAAGTTTGAAGAGAAATAAAGGAAATAATAAAACAAGTATTGTATATTGTATGCATTACCGAAAGCCTAGTAATTTCGATTTTGACAGCGTGACGAGTTTTCGGACTCCCTATTTGATGATGTTAGTTTGTGTCCATGCACAAAGTCACATTGTCACTTTTGCCTCGCCCTCAAACAACCGGATTTCGCTTTGTTTACTTGCAGCTCCCTGTACGGCTACCATCAGTTTGGCACTGACATAAACGCCACCGAGAACATAATTTACTTTCTATACATCTCGCTCGTACTCGCATATTAGTGCGAACGAGATGTATAGAAAGTAAATTATATTCTCGATGGCGTTTATGTCAGTTTTGACACTGTCGGTGACTCATGGTACGGGCTCTGTTTACACGTTGCTGTGTTAACGCCAGACGTGAGACGAATTTGATTTGAAGCTGATACGTACGGTATTTTTGATTGAAGAAACAAACAGCGGCTGTATTGCTGCCGTATCAACAATTTTTAGGGGCTGAAGTGAACAAGGAATTAATTTTTTGCTTTGTGAAAATCAGGGATGTTTAGTATCACATTTTTCAATATACATACAATATTAGTATTAGGTACCTACTCATGCCGAAAAGTGGTAAAGAAAATTATACCGTGTAGTTTTAATTTTAATATATTTACGGCTGGCCAGAGATTGCTCAAAACCGAGACGGATGGAGATTGAGAGGGGAGGTTTTTGCCCAATAGTGAGTCACCATATACGCTAGTAATAGGTAATAACTTTAATTTGGTAGTTCTTTAGTTATTATCTATAGATTTTTTTAAGTGCAGAAGTTTGTCAGAGTCCAGTACAAGTACAAGTACCATCAGAACCCTTTTGTAAAATGAAGATAGCTTGTTTTTAGCAGTGGAATTGGTGAGATGATATTGACAAAACTAATTAATGTCATACCTAAAGGCGGAATTCCATCAGTGTACGGCATTGTGCGGCACAAGCATTTTTTACTGAATAATAATATTTATATATATGCTTGTGCCGCACACTGGTGGAATTCCGCCTTTACACCTACACGATGTCAGTGTCATACGTGACGTTTTTGTTTCAAGAAATTTCACTTTTAACACTGACATATCTGATCCATATCATATCTAGACGACGTATCTTAAGAGCCAACAGGAGTAGTCATTTCTCCATACAAACGTACTCGACTGTTTCCTCCGTGGGTTTTAAAGCTAGAGCAATGATTTTTTCAACACAGATTAATATTGTCAATATCTGTGTCGGACCGTTTTGCTTTTTTTGATATTTTTGTTTTTTAAGGCGCTAGAGCCCTTCAAAAATGGCCAAAATGGCCTAATTGGCTATGCCGCAATGAGAGGCGTGCTATTCAAAACTGACATCAATTAGTCAAAAAAGCAAAACGGTCCGACACAGATAATGTCATAATCATTTAGATTTCCAAATTTGGTTACGATTGGTTAAGTTTTGGAGGAGGAAACAGTCGAGTACGAAACCTCGATTTTTGATATTTTTACGCAGGATTTTTCGCCTTGTCCTTATCGCACTAGTTTTAGGAGCCGCTTCCGTTAGGGAGACGGGTATATTTACCTAAAATATTTAAATCTTAGCTCCTGTTGGCTCTTAAAGTTCGAATCAGTACGGCTACCATCAGTTTGGCACTGATATAAACGCCGTCGAGAACGTAATTTACTTTCTATATATCTCGCTCGTACTCGCATATTAGTGCAAACGAGATGTATAGAAAGTAAATTAAGTTCTCGATAGCGTAAATGTCAGTTTTGACACTGTCAGTGACTCATGGTACGGGCTCAGGCCGTTAGTACTTATTTATTACCTACGTCACCTAGTTCATTCCGCTGGTGCCCTTACGGCATAGACTAGAAATCCTCTAGACGGATTTAGAACAATTATTTCATGAAACCGATGCTGCCAAAAACACTGGGGTGCGGGGGACGAGGTGAGCGAGTCCCGTGCCGTGATTGGTCCGTTTAAAGATACGGACGTCACACAAAGACACTTTGACTCAAAAACGGAGTAAAACTACCGTATATTTGTGGCAGAGGGGGTTGCGCTACTATGCTGTCTGGAGGATGTCTTGTCTGTGCCTTACGGCATTCCTTCATTCTCGCCTACTCAGTAAGAAAAACTCATCGTCCCCAAACCGACACCGTTCCCCACACCTGTCGCGATCCAATAAAATGCCTCGAATCAACCCCTGCATATCGAATCTAATTTATTTCTAATTTTGTCCTCAATTGTCGCGGTTACTATGGCGATGGCGGATGATTTATCTCCAGAATTTGCGCGAATTGGAGCTGCAAATAATAAAAAAATAATGTGATGGACTATATTTTATTATACGTCATAAGATAAGATAAGATATATTTATTGTATCTTATCTTATCTCATGTGTAACTCTAACAGAAACATGTAATCGGTGCACGATTGTAGACGTAGAGGATAAATCAGCTGTGTTTTAAACAGATATAATCAAATCTATTTTCGAATGTAGATTTAATCATTTCCATACCACACGTGTAGCCAATGTATAAATATTCATATTAAATAGGTAGGTACTATTACTAGGCCAATCTGAACATTCCGAACCCTTAGTGTAAATTTCATTCGATAGCGTGACGAGAGTTCGCGTTTGCGTTAAGTCTATTTTTGTATGGGATTTTAAACAGCGCGCCAAGCGAGCCGTTTTGTAAACTCAAAATCCCATAGAAAATGAGACTTAACGCAAACGCGTACGTCACGTCACGCTATCGAATGGAATTTACACTAGAGCCCGTACCATGAGTCACGGACAGTGTCAAAACTGACATATACGCTATTGAGAACGTAATTTACTTTCCATACATCTCGTTTGCACTTATATGCGAGTACGAGCGAGATGTATAAAAAGTAAATTACGTTCTCGATGGCGTTTATGTCTGATGGTAGCCGTACACGCCGATGTTCTAAACACCAAGATTTGGAATCTCGTTTAAAGCAATGATTATAAAATTTATAAATAATTCCTTTGATATAATAAGTTTTTGGCAAAAAATTCATTTTTGGTACACGCTTTTATCGCTGACTGAACTTTTCTTACGACAGACAACTAATACTCATCGAGACAATTCTAAAAATCCCTAACACAATTAAGTTGCGTTGTTTCATCACAGAGTTCCTATGGCCACCTCCTGTCTCTATCATCAGATCAGCTCGATGGTACCATAATATTGCATTGTCACCCGACTTACATGTGTATGCAAAATTTCAGCTCAATCGGAAACCGGGAAGTGGATCAAATTTAACTTGCAAGATTCCATTACATGTTAGTTACATACAGGGGCCCATTTCTCAAACGGTATTAGACTAATAAATTATTAGTCCACGAACTGTCAAATCGTATGGGTTACCACGGCAACATACTAATAATATTAGACTAATACCGTTCGAGAAATGGGCCTCAGGTCGACCTAATAAAAACATGTTAAAAATACAAACATAAAGGTAGCAAACCGAACAAACCTTTCTTGCCTCGATTACCGACTGTTTTCACTTAAATGGCCGCATAATTTAATATGAGAATTGCTTGAAACCCACTGAGCTTCACATCTCTTTGATTTTGCGTTCGCGCCTCCATCAATTAAAGGCCAGAATGAGTAGGATTTTATGCACTAAAATATGTTGTTTAATGGAATTAAAAATTTGTGAGTAAGCGTGCAAAGCGTATGTTATATCAAGTACTAAATACTGTATTGTAACGCGAACTTTCCCAAATACATTAATACGCTATGTTTAGTTCGTGTGATCTCTTACTAGATGGCGCTAGTAGTCCTCGATTTCGACGTAAACATTAGCGATATTTTATCTTTCCCGTAGTTTTAAAAATCCAAAACCTTGCGTAACCTGTGTTAAGTGTTGCCTAGATTTTTTGAGTACACATAACGAATGTGCAAACTAAGATTAATGTAAATTAGTTAGCCTTCAGTTCCTATGCGAACCATAGTTCACTGTGCCAACACAGGATGGCGTTACTAATACCCAATGTTTGATCTTAATCCTAGTTTTCCTGGAGCCTTAAAATTATGTCTTCACGCATTTCGTAACACTTGTATTTTTACTAAAACGTAGCAAATGTATAGATATAGATTAATGTAATCTTGACAACTCATACATATATAGTTCACCTATACACACAGAGATGGTGGTAGTAGGCCTATCATATCTCGTTTCTGAAATCTGTAAAAAATATAGAACTTCATGTAACATGTTCCTAAAAATATAGCGAATGTATCCAAATAGTTTAACACATAAAAACAACGCGCATGTTCGTACAACTGAACTGGTTACCAAATCAGTCACTAGATGTCACTGTACAGTGCGCATAGCCATCCTACATGGCGGTGTTAAGATTTTTCCTGGCATAAGGACCCGATGCACCGAATATTGTAATTATTGAGAAATGAGAGAGAAGTAGTTAAAGTTAGGAGTCATTAGGCGAACGGACTGCGTACCCTCTGGGACCTTTCTGGACCTTCTTGACAAACCAAATCCTCGTCACCTCCCCTAGGCGCTCGACTGCTGTCCTGTCTTGGACGCTGCTCGGCCTTAGGCTATTAGTTTAGTTAGTCTAGCCAGTTACATAGTTCCTGTACCTAGTGTTAGCGCCGACTGGTTAATATACGGCTATCTGCCTTTACTCCGTGTTTATCTTCGCTCCTCAACGCACGCCCCACCGCTCTCGGATAAAACTACTCCTACAGTATCATTAATTGCACGTAGTAATGTTTACACAGGTGGAATATAAATATAATAATTATATATTACATTATTGGTTTGGCGCAGCAAATAAAGATAACTGCACGTACAAAGCACTGCAGCAACACTCATAACTGTACATCGATGGACCTTTTTACAAAAGGCATAAGGTCCACCGATGTACAGTTAAAAGATTGGGCGATGGCACATACTATATGCTAGAATAAAATTCACTTTATACTAGGCATCAGTTAAATTCTTTTCTAACCTATTAATTTTTATTATATGTAATAATATTTCGTGAGTAGTCTGTTTCAGTTTGCCGATAAATGTTGTCTAGGTTATTTCCGCTTTTAATATTTATAGACATTACAAAAGGCCCGATTGAAAACATCTTAAGTTATATTATAGTATATCACGCAATATAATGATTATTTAAAAATTTAAGAACTTCGGACAACTAACAAATTCATCCTTTGAAACAATATTTTACTTTCTGTCAAACCACATAAAATTCTCTCAACCCTAATAAAACATTTGGCACACTTCAATACCAACCAGAGTTTATGTAAATGTTGGCTAAAAATAAAATATTCACCCTAAAGAAAGTATTTCGAAGTTATGAGGCGAAGTAAAATTTGTCTCAACGCCAAATCAGCAAGAAACTTTTTAATTCAAAGGGCGTTTTATGAGAATTTAATATTTGCGCACGAAATGTGGAGATTGCTGTCAATAATTCGATAAATTTTATTGATGAGTTTGTTTTATTTCTTATCAAGTAAGATGCATAGTAATACTCTAAAATTTAATAAAATCGGTTTAATTTTCAATCTTTATTTGTATGTAACTTTTGCCGGCGACTTCTAACTACGTGGAATTATGACAATTATTGATTATAGTCTATCAATCATTATATCCTTCTCCGGGTCTCAAACTATCTCTATACTAAATTTCATCTAAATCGGTTCAGCGATTTAAGCATGAAGCGGTAACAAACAGACAGACATACAGACCAACAGAGTTAATTTCTTGAAGAACTGGCAAATAGGTACGATGAACTATATGTAGAAGCACTTTATATTTTAGCGAACTTACATTTACGTAACATTTATCCAGGCATCGTAGCAAGTGTTGCTATAGAGTATAAAGTACTATAGTGCAGGTGTCATTTTTAAACGTCAAGCTTCTATGAAATTATGATACGCACGTACAACGTACAAATAGGTAAAGTAGATAGATATCACCACCACCACCACCCACCATCACCACCACCACCATTCTCACTTGATGGTCTCATCGGAAGATCAGCGCTGGAAGCCACAAGCAACATGCTGAGATGGGGCCATTTCTTGGCACTTTAATCTTATTTTGTGTTTTCTTTTATATTATGTATTGTATCGATTGTTTGTGCTTACGAATAAATCTATCCTATTCTATATTTCCAAGCCACTTTTTTCACTCACTCCTTCGGTACAGTATGTAAAATAAATACTCTATCCAAATTATTATTTATTCAACGTGTCCTGAATGGCACCGCCACCGTGACGTGAATGGACATCTCATAGCAATCCATCATCACTGATGTCAATGTTTTTTAAAGGTTGGTAATAACCCTTCGATATTTACATGTAGATAACGGAGAAAAACAGGCAGTCTTGTCAAAGATAAAATTTGTTTTCACAGTGTGAATAGGTACTGTGACTATCCTTTCTTTAGTTTAGAAGTCTAAATTCAATCTGGCTAGAAGGACTGACTCATAGGATTATAAATATTAGGTTTCAAAAATTGTGTTAAATCCCATACCAACATTTAAAACCCGTTAAAAAGTGCCACACGTTTTTTAAGTCGAATGTTGCTTGACATATTTGTCTAACAGGCTAATTTGTACACTGAATTCAGTTATCGTCCATTTTGCTCGTACATGTATGCAGACCGACCGACGAGGCACGATAACTAAATAACATCATTCTGATATTAATTTAGAGTAAATAGTGTAGCATATATCTGTTATACATGTCTTAGTGATAGCTGTTAAGGAAATAAGTGAATGTCCTTAGTGTGTCCTTGTAAACTTATCTCCTGCTCACTTATTTCTGTTTACTTTCCAAATAAATAAAATAAAATAAAATATCACTCTGAAGTCAGTGTACTTTCGAACTGTTCACGCGACCTTTTTAAAAGGTGTACTTCCGTTTGGCCCAAATACATTTCGCCAAATTTCACTTCCCAACAAACTTATCGCAATAGTTTCATTTCCCAAAGGAACCTTTAGCAAAGTTACACTTCGCATGTAACTTATTTGGTCAAATTATCATTTGGCATGATTTTACTTTGTCAAATGTTATTACTTAGGACAAAAACTTATTTAGCAAACGTTTTTTATTGGCTAACATTATATTCCAAAAAGATGTTTGCTCAAATTGTCACTTCGCAAATTTGGCAAATAGGCATCTCTATTTAAATTTGAACCTAAATTCGTTCTGTTAGAATTTTGAATTTATATAATATTTCTACTCAGGATCAGTAGCTTTCTCCATTCTTACTGAGAAAAAATGTCCACAAGTTTTTGGTGCATTTGTATGAAATTTTGGGGCCACTTTTTACTCGTATTAGGGTCGAAAGAGCTCGTGATTCTGACTGGAAATAATACAAAAAATCACAGTTCTGTGTAACGCAGATTGGGAGTAATCTTCATAAATTTAGTTATAGTAGGTACAATGCAGTACCAAAAAAAATACTATGTTTATTAAATTTTTAATCATCAAAATGTTAAATTCAAGTCAATTTCATTTCTGATCAAATCGATCAATTTGGTCATCCCGTCTGGATACCGCTTAACCAGTTACACTACACTGAATGGGTTTGGCAACTGTCAATGGTTTGCATAGATGGCACCATCATAGCTTGCCGAGGCTTGCCCCTTCTCTAGTTGAGTTCTATGAGATTTGGCTTAAAGGGCTGGCATCTAGGGCATAAAATTCTATATAAAAAACAAGAATTTGACACAATTCTAGGGATTGACAGAGCAATCTATGCTGGCGCCATCTGCTAAATACTTTGACCGGCCAATCCCATTGATTACCGAATCTTAATTCCTTAATTTTTATTTTAGGTCCTTATATAATTCTAAAATATTATTGCAGATATGTTCATGGTTCAACAAATTACATCCGTTTGCGTAAAACATAACCAAAATGATAAAGTATTTCAAATGAAAGCAAAAATAAAAATACTGCAGGCCCTCTATGGCCTTTATTGGTATGTAAATTGTATGCCATGTAATATTTTGGGACATGTAAGTTATGCTTAATGATACATTTGACTAAATAATACTTGGTAAAATTAAACTTGACCAAGTAATTATTTGATAAACAATAACTTGCCAAAAAAGACTATTGCTAAGTGAAAAATTGCGATAAGTTGTTTTGCCAATAATTTTTTTGGGAAATGATAATTTGGGAAACATTGTTTGGGATGTGATACTTTGGGAAACGTTTTTGGCCCATTCATTAGTAAACCTTTTTAAAAATACATATATTTACGATATCTAAGTCTCGCGGGAGTTTTTTATACATCATATTAACTATATGTATTATTTTCTTATGGTGTGAAAAAAAGAGCATTTGTATTGTGAATACCAAGTTACCAACATTAAATTTTAAGTATACTTTACGTTTCGTTCACACTCGAGGGATGCATTGGGTTTGATATCATGTTGGTATAAGACGCCTCATATTCAAATTTAACGGCTCAGAAACCAAGATGGCCGATAACGCCATTATTATCGTGCAGCCATAAATCATGGCTGTCGCTCGAACATTTTCCACCTTATTCGATGAGCTACGGGGGCTGATTCTGTTTAGAAAGTGATATGGAGGCCGATTCGAACTAACATCAAAATGTTAGTTCGAATCGGCGGTTAGGGATGTCAAAACATTAAAATGAAAACAGACTATGTTGGGCGGAGGCGGGTCCATATGCAAGGAATAATTTGCGACCGGTCGCTGCTTGCGATGGGTCTGTCTCTATGGTAGCTACCTGTCCGGTAGTTGGCATGGTGAACGGTCTCGGGGGGAGCACAAGTTGCGGAGAACCTCGAGGCAAAACTGGTTGTGCTCCTTCCCGAGGTTACTGCCTGTTAACTGCCTGGTTCTACCGTAGAAACAGGCAGAACGGAAACAACCAGTTGAACTATCTCAGGGTGAGTTTTGCAACGGATCGAACGCCAGGCTCGGAAGTAGATGATGTCATCCGTAGGACTACATCTACAACCGGGCCAGGTAAGTGAACCAGTGCAAAGAACACCCTTTACGCAATCCCAACCAATCCCTATCCCTCAGATGGATCTGTATTTGTGTGCCAACACCGAGAAGCCACTGTAGGTCCGTCTTCTTTTAACGGAGGCGAGCATACAGAGGCGGGAAGATTGGTGGCCCCAAATAACGATCCATATCCCGTATAATCAGCCGTAAGCGATGATGTGGCATGTCGCAGCGGGCTTCTCATCCACAAAGAAGGATGATTAGCGGTAGAATGCCACCCGCGTGTTTGTGCCGTGCGCGGGGACCCGTACGGGTGGAGAAGGAGATCCTGGGAGCGGGCGCGAAGCGGGGGTCTGCTGTCGTTATCCCCGTTAGAAGAAGTTCCTTTGGCTCTGGATTCATCTCACACGGGAGGTCTAGACTTAGCCAGTCAAGATCAATCGGCTGTTGTGTCCAGTCAGATGGCCGCATGGCGAGTGTCCTGGGGTGTAGGGGTCTGTAATCGGCGGAGCACGATTCCCATGTCGGCTGTGGAGCTGACTAGGGTTTTGGCACCGTGCGGATTCATGGGCAACGCACTTTGGGACGCTATATCAGCTTGGTATCCCTGATGTGTCAAAGCATCCCAAATGTGAGGCTCCGTGGAGGGTGGGGAGCCAAGCTGCTGAAATTTTCACTGGTGGTTTTATGGATGACATATTACCAAAAACGACGGAAGGAGGAAAAGCCGGACCCGTACGGGATGAGGCAAAGGCGCATAGCGCAAAGGTTGCTGCTCCAGCGGTTCGCGGGCCTGTCCCTGACAGGAACGCGAGAGCAGGTAGTGGCAAGGTGTGGAGGTCCGCGAGGACGGAGGACGCGCACGGCGCGAAAGGCAGAGGCCATGGTGGTGCAGGCCACTCCAAAGGTACCACTCGAACTTTTCCCCAAGGGTCGAAAAGCGAATGCGCCCAGCAAGTTTCCCTAGGGGGACCGACTAGCGTAGGTGCCGGAGGAGTAGGCAGCGGAACGATGGCCTACTGCGAGAGGCGAACGGGAGCACCGCTTCCAAATCCTGCTGGCGTTGCTCCGGGCGCCCCTGACAGCACGGCCATGCCTACGGGCGTGGACGTGCAGTCGGGTGGAGGAGCCGCTATGTCCAGGAGGCAGAAGAGGCGTGCGAAGGCGCGAGGAAAGACGGACGCGGAATCGGTGGCTGGACCCTCCACAAGTGGAGCGGGAAGGCCACAGAATAAGAGGTCACTGGGGGCCAGTGGCGACTCATCTCTGCTCGCTGGTGACTGCAAGAGAACGAGGGTGGGGGGATCGTTCGCGGAAGTCACGGCGAGCGAGAAGATGGCCATCGTCCCAGTGGCCTTCCCTGCCGAGAAAGTGATGCAGGAGCATATGCCGGCCATCGTAGGAGCTCTGCTCCTATTTCTGGATGAGGCCGCAGAGCCTATGCCCGACATCACACTCGGCAACCTCGTGGGGGGCGCGCTCAACGTCACCTGCAAGGGGAGGGAATCCGCGGCATGGCTCAGCACGGTAATCGGAGGTGGGGAGATTGCCGGGCTGCGCCTAAAGGTCGTGAGTGCCAAAGATCTGCCGAAACCGGTCAAGATGGCCTGGAAAACGGTGGTCGATGGCAGTCAGGACATCGCGAGGGCCCTCAGGGTGCTGCAGAGGAGGAACCCTAGGCTGCGCACATGCGAGTGGAAGGTAGTCGACACCGTGGGGTCGGGGCCGAGCACTAGGCGAATCGTACTGATGGACCGCGTGTCGGCCGCCGTCATCAAGGAGGCCGGCTACGTTCTGCACTCGGGGCTCGACACCAGCCACTTCAAGCTTCTGGAGGAAGCGCGGGAGCAGGGGCCTGGGGGGGCTGAGGTCGAGCCGGGTGGGGTGAGGGGAGAGGGGGGTGAGGTAGCCCAGAAGGCTACGGTCGCTGTGGCGACAGGGGGGGCCCCGGGATGGGAGGCGCCACCAGCCGGTGACGCACCTGTGGAGGTGGCTAAGGACCAGCCGGAGGAGGCGGGGGACATGGTGCAGCTGGGAGAGGACCATGCCGGACTGTGCATGACTCGAGCATCGTCACCGATTTCATCGATGGCGGGCTCAGAGGATCTGCGTGGTCTGGCGGAACTCTACCTGGAGAGTACCATGTCACCCATGTCCTTCGACGACACGGTCCAGGAGGTGGCTGCTGATCTCAGCACCACCAAACAATAAACGCCGCAATGGAGGGCTTAAGGTGCGTACAGATAAATCTTCAGCACAATAAAGCAGCCACTGCCCTTCTGGCTAGGCAGCTAAAAAGCGATAAATTCGATATTGCTCTTATTCAAGAACCATATATTTACAAAGGCGAGATAAGAGGCTTAAACGGTACTGGCGGGACATTGTTATATGTTTGTCCTGAGAGTACTATGAGGACATGTATCTATGTTAAAAATGGCATTAACGCTATGCTTCTACATGCTTTCTGTTCCAGGGATCTGACCACGGTCAAGATCCAAAACAAGGGGGGGGGCAAGGCGCTAATCATCTCATCAGCCTACCTTCCCTACGAGGCAGCGGATCCAATCACTGGGCAACTGAGGGATCTTGCTATCTACGGCAGCCAGGTGAACACCGACCTGGTCATCGGCTGCGACGCAAATGCACACCACGTCATCTGGGGGAGCTCAGGTGTCAACAGAAGAGGGGAGAAGGTACTGGATTTTCTGGTAAGCTCCTCTTTACAAATATTAAATAAAGGCAATGAACCGACATTCGTCAATGCGAGGCGGGGTGAGGTTATTGATATAACGCTAGCGTCCAACAACGCGAGTAATAAGATCAGCTCATGGCATGTCTCTGGGGAGATTTCTTTATCGGACCACAGATATATATGCTTCAGGTATAAGACTAAAATCGAATTAGGAACTATACGCAAACGGAATCCCAGAAACACCAACTGGTTAGCGTTCAAAAGCGACCTGAAGGTGGAACTGGGAGACCCTAAAGGCAAGTTAAACTCTATTATTGACATAGAACTTGAAACAGACAGAATAGTACAAGCTGTCTGCACAGCTTGGTCAAACAACTGCCCGGAAAAGAAAATCCTGGCGAAGAAGGCGCCTTGGTGGAACCCGGAGATTGCTAAACTCCGGAGGGAAACCAGGGCTGTCTTCAATGATGCTAAAAGGACCAATGACTTTGAGCATTACGCGCAGAAACTCACGGAATACAGCAAAGCCGTGAGGAAAGCAAAAAGGAAAGCATGGATGAACCATTGCGATCAAATCAGGTCCATACCGGAAGGCATGAGACTCACAAAGGCACTAGCCGCAACGAAGTCAGTCCCACTTACTTCCATTAGAAGAAGTGACGGAGGAATGACTGAAACGGGGCTCGAAACCCTTAAAGTTATGTGTAACACACACTTCCCAGGCTCGATAATACATCAGAGCGTAACGGACGATGTAGTAAACAGTGCAATGGAACAATCCATTAGCACAACCAGGTACAACTGGGACACGTCTAAAAAGGTAGTAGATCACGATAAGATACAATGGGCACTATCCACATTTCAACCATACAAAGCCCCGGGGCCAGATGGAATCTACCCCATACTACTACAAGAGGGCGCCAATGTACTAATACCGCACTTAGGTAGATTGTACAGAGCGTGTATAGCCTTCGGACACGTGCCGCGTGTATGGAGGATGGTAAAAGTAACGTATTTGCCTAAACCAGGCAAAGCAGATTACACAGAAGCCAAATCATACAGGCCGATAAGTCTGTCATCGTTTTTCCTCAAAACACTGGAGAAACTGGTAGACAGACACATAAGGGATGGTCCTCTTAAGAGGCATCCACTGCACCAATTGCAGTGTGCGTACCAGCCGGGTAAATCGACTGAAACGGCACTACACCTGGTGACAACCAGAGCGGAACAGGCGATAGAAAACAAAGAACTATGTCTGGCTACTTTTCTAGACGTGGAGGGGGCATTCGACCGCACCACGTATCAGGCAATCAGTATTGCAGCATCTAAACATGGCATAGAGCAGACAATCTGTAGATGGATTGGTACTATGCTAAATAGCCGACTAATAACATCCTCCCTTATGGGAGACGAAATACTAGCTACGGCTACGAAAGGTTGCCCACAGGGTGGGGTTCTCTCACCAACTCTCTGGAGTCTGGTAGTTAACTCACTGTTGGAAGAACTAAACAAAGGCCCAATACATACGGTAGGGTATGCAGATGATTTAGTGATTCTTGTAAACGGAAAATTCCCGGGAACAGTATCGGAAATCATGAATAAAGCACTGAAGCAAGTGGAGAGATGGTGCAACTGTCATCAACTCTCCATAAACCCAGGCAAAACAGTGGTAATACCGTTTACCAGGAAAAAGACCCTTAATGGCATGAAGCAGCTGAAGCTTTATGGAAGGGTCCTGGAAATGTCCAATGAAGTGAAATATCTAGGCGTAACACTTGATAAAGAACTGAACTGGAGAAAGCATGTCGAACTCACAATCACCAAGGCACTTAGAGTGTTTGGAATGTGTAGATCGGCTTATGGCAAAACGTGGGGTCTAAACCCCAAGGTACTAAGATGGATCTATACCATGATGGTAAGACCAATCATCTTGTACGGATGCCTGGCATGGTGGCCAAGGACACTAAAGAGAACATGCAGGGATGCCCTTATGAAAATACAAAGAACGGCATGCATGGCTATTACTGGTGCGTTTAGAACGACGCCAACCGCGGCGATGGAGGTACTGCTAGACCTTCCACCGTTACACCTAGTGATACAATCTGAGGCGCGGAAATCGTTACACAGGTTGGCCCTAACAGGCCTCTGGAGCGATAGCAAGCCAAAGACCAAGCACACAAACATGGAATGCGACAATTTCGTGAAAAGGATTACGAACATGGGCTGCGATAAAATGCAACCCAAGTTTGTATTCCATAAGAATTTTAACGTTAAAATTCCAACAAGGGCAGAATGGACCGAAGGTCTTGAAGCACCAATCCCTGATGAAAACGACATCATATGGTACACAGATGGGTCTAAGACAGAATCTGGTACGGGAGCAGGCATTTATGCAAATGACTTTAGTAGTAGTATAAGCATGGGCAATTACGCCACTGTCTTCCAAGCTGAGACTTTCGCTATAATTGCCTGCGTGCATGAGAATATAGTTAGGCAAACCCAAGGGAAGAATATCTATATACTCAGCGACAGTCAGGCGGCACTCAAAGCGCTTGAATCGCACAGAGTGGACTCTAGACTGGTATATAATGGCGTCCAAGCTCTGAACCAGCTTGGAAGGCAAAACAGAGTGCAACTGGTATGGATCCCAGGGCACGAGGGATTCATAGGCAATGAAAATGCAGATGAACTTGCCAGAACCGGATCTGAAAGCAACTTTATAGGTCCGGAACCATTCGTGGGGCTCTCACAGGGAACCATCACAACGGCTATTAAAGACCATGCCAAGACCAAACATCAGGAAGAATGGAACAGTCTGACGGGTCTAAAGCATGCAAAGCTCTTCATGCAAGGAGTAGACTCCGGCTGGAGCAAAAAGCTTTGGAAACTTAGCAAAAGACAACTCCAAATCATAACGGGGGTGTTCACTGGTCATTACGGGGTCAAGGGAATTCTGACCAAGATGGGACATTCTAACAACACCGATTGTCGTATGTGTGGCGAAGAGGAAGAGACAGTGAAACACTTAATGTGTGAATGTCACGCCCTCGCCAGACAAAGAATGAAGGACTTTGGAGCAGGATATCTGGAACCAAAGGACTTTAAAACGCTACCCATGAGCTCCATCATCCGACACATGGATATGGTGGGAAAAGCTCTTGAGTAGCTGACGGATCTTCTCCAGGGGGTAATTGCACAAAAGATCCCTATGGGTCGAAGTGTATCCGTAAGGGCCCCCGAAAATAATAAGATAAGATAAGATGTCGCACTCGCTTGCTCTTGTCTAGCTCGCGCCTTTATATGTACATACCTGTATTTACGACTTTCATATTGATTTTTTCAAGTTTCGAAATGGTACTGAAATTAAATTCTTTGACTGTACAGAAATACACTCCACAATGTAGTGGCGGTTCTAGGTTCCAATCCCGGAGGCATATTCTGACCATAATATTAACAGGTTATGAATTTGATCTGGATTTGTTCTGGATGATATGATCTGTCGGTGTCTTTAACTTTTGACACTGACAGATCATATCTATAACAACAAATCAGAACAAACTCATAACCCGTTATTACAATCAGAATACGCCTCCCGGTAAGGGCATTTATCTGTGTGATGAGCACGTAAGTATATTTAATTAAAAGTGACATTCTAAATACGAAAGGGCTCCGTTAAGACCGTTCAATACTTTTATTTTATTTCAAACCGAACACACCTCTATAATGTTGAGTTCGGTAAAATTCCAATCCAGCAAATTAAATAGGAAACAAAGTCCACACGTGACGTCACGGCGGGCACGTCGTCACAATCAAAAGAGGAATAAAGTCGGCCGTGTGCGCACGTTTTATAAAGCGTAAGGCAGGCCGCGCACGTCCGACATATTAACGAACACGTTGCGACATACGTGACCGCGAGTCTGCAGAAGGGACAGTGGTTTAGAAAGGGGAGTTCGGGAGACTTGCCCAGGTAGGAAAATGGAACGATTATAATGTAAAAATAGTTATTTGTTTTAAAAGGGGGAAAAGTTTTTGTTTAACCGCTCGTGCTAATATTGATATCCGAGCAAGCTAAAGACTCCAAATTTGAACCACGAGTGTAGCGAGTGGTTTGAAAAATGGAATGTTGAGCGTTGCGAGGGTTTCAAACCACGAGGGTTAAACAAAATTTGCCCCGAGTGAAACCCAAAAAAATTTCACCACACCAACCCGAAGAAAATATTATTAACTACCTTACAGTTACTCTCTGATACCTACAACTCTCTCATCTTACAAGATATCAAACCAAATCAAATCAAAATGAATGTTATTTTATATTTATCATTCAAAATCATCATTTAAAAGTCAATTCTACTATAGTTCGTTCTTTTAGCATTAGAAATAAGGTAAACAATCTTGACGTGTCTTTTAATTGAAAAACACATTTTAAAAATAAGTTACGCCAAATATGTAACAATTATGAATCGATTACGATCATTTATATTCTTCTGCTTTCATAAGTAATAGTTTTTGATTTTTAAAAAGCATTTTTCAATTAAAAGACATGTCAAGATCGCTTACCTTCTTGCAAGTTCTTTCTAATGCTAAAAAAAACGAACTATAGCAAACATAAGAAAACAACTCAAAATTTACATTTGATTACTTTGCCTCATATGTGAATAAAATGCAACTTTGCTATCAGTTTTTAAACAACCAAGAGAGCCTTTACCTGTTGATGTTACTGGAGAAATAGTTATTTTCGATACAAGTGCGAAAAAGAGGAAATTCGAAACGAGTGGCGATAAATTAAAACACGACTAAATATATTTTACAGTACATATGGGGCTACTTTTCCGCACTAGTGCGTAAAATGCCACTTTTCGTGCGTATGTCGAAACTTTAAAGTGCCATATGTACTGTAAAACGTTGTTCGATACACGTGCGAATAGGTAATTCGCAACTCGTGTCGATTTAAAACACTCCCTTCGGTCGTGTTTTAATTTATCGCCACTCGTTTCGAATTTCCTCTTTTCCGCACTTGTATCGAAAATAACTATTTTGGCAAGCATGTGTCATTCCAATCAGTTATATGACATATTTGACATTGCCTAGGTAGGTATGTACGAACAAAACCTAGTCGGGTTAAGTTTTTAACGTTTCGTACATTTGTAAATCAAAAATGGACCCCTAGCCTAGTAGGTAGTAATCCTGCCAAAGCGGGAGGTCCCGGGTTCAAATCCCGGTAAGGACATTTTTATTTGTGTTTATCGCGAATATAATGGTCATGGTTATGGATGCTGTCTGATGTATTTATCTGTATAAGTATGTATGTCATCTCCTAATAGTACCTACCCTTAGTTTAGTTTGCGGCTAGTTATTTCTATGTAATACTGTCCCCTAATATTTGTGTTTATTTATTTAATAAATTTAAATAACTAAATGAATTAAATGATAAATACATAAAAATAATGTATCTAACCACATATGACTGCCATTATGTCGTTAGCATGTCCAATCACGTCGTTGACTAATTTTTGTCGCGTCTTGGGCGGTCAGAAACGGAAGTGGCGCTTTTATCGACAGACGTGACGTGACACTTTACATCGTGCGTCATGTTGAGTTAGGACAACTTCGTAAGTATAATTAGTACTTATAACTTGACGCATTTGACTGCCGACTTATAATTGCGGCTGGTAAGTTAATCAACTGCCGTTTTACACTGAACAAATGATAGGGCACATGCAAGGGTTATCATGAGTCTTATTTTAAGATTTATTCAATCTTAAATAATCCTTTTTATATAATGAGACGTGCCGTGACGTGACGTTGCCGTGTGGTGGCCGGCTTTAGAATAGCGCCAACCCTCACATGGGATAAGGGTGTCGTACGAGACGACTAAGTCCACAAACGAAGCAAAAAGCTGTTTCGTCACAGGGGAGATGGACCTCTTAGCATTGGCTTGCAATCCATCTTGGAGAAGGATACCTACTCCGAAATTAAATCCCGGAATGGAGTTACCGTAAGGCGCGAGTAGGGTCCAACCTGAAATAAGCGGCAGATTCCTGCAGCCGACCTGCTTCCACACATATTGGCTCGCCTTTCCTGTGTGTTAAGACAGTGAAGCCGAGAGGGTAATGCAGGTGCTGGACATCCCTGCGTTTCGTCCCAGGCGGTGTTAAGTCTGGAGAGGTCATTGTCTCTCCGATTTGCACCATAAATCGTCTGCAATAGACGCAAAGGCCAATGGATAATGAGACGACCTTTAACTATTATCGTTTTACAATGCAAATAATAACATGCTTTTAAGGCAATGTAATTGTTAGATTTGTCTTTATTCCGCGAGTGTAACTGGATATATAAAAAAATCTAAATATAATTTCTTCAATTAAAAAAACAGTTAAGTACTATAATATCCTAAGTAAAATCAAACTGCCGTTTTACACTGAACAAAAATAATAGAGCATGATAAGGGATTTATCTTTAGATTCGTCTTTACCAAAAGAAAAAACATCCTAAACATTTCGAGCGGACTATCAAAATAAAGAGTTTTGTAAACTTTTTAAGGCAATAAAACGACAATTTATATCTTATTTGAAATAAGAATATTAGTTTTCAAGCGTATATTCCTTGCTTGGTTTATGGATAAAAAATCCAATACGAGCGTAGGTAACTACATTGCTTACAGTCTTCAATATAAGCAAGCACGTTCATGCGACTTAATAGTCTCCTACGGGATTTGGAAATCGATTTTCGACCTCCGTACGTTTCGTACAATGAAAATGTTTCGAAGAAGAGCCATCATATTATAAAACCCTATTACCTACTCAATATTTAATAGATGAGACCGAAATTTACTTTCTTGATGTATACTTTTTGTGAGGTATTTGTAACAATGACTTTATCTAACTATTAAGCTATATCCGACTCTCGTTTATCTCATTTCCTAAAAGGGAAGTTTAAAAAAACGGTGAAATAAGTTTTCAATCTTACTGTCTTCGGTTACCGCGATAGTTACTCATGAAATAAAACTATTAAAATTGATTTAGTCAGGGGGAACTACATAGGTTAGTTTTTATCATGGAAATCATCATTCTGCGCATACAAAGTCGCAGACGGAAGCTAGTATAACTAAATTATACTCAGACTTATAATCAGTGATCGTTAATTTTCCAGCCATTTTGGTACAGCATTGTTGGTTAAAAGCATCTGTATGCCCTACTCTAGGTGCTAATAACAGTAATATTAACCTTAACGAATCCTCTCTAGAAAAAAATTAAAGAAAATCCTTTATATTTACTATGCTGCACCAAAATTGCTGAAAAATTAACGATCACTGCTTATAATTGATCAACTTCCGCACCTAGTCGCAAGAAAAACACTTGAACATTAACAAACTCGACTGCTAACATCGTTTTTCGAAGCGGAGCTAAGTCGTCCAAACTTCGCTCTAGTTAATTAAGTTCTAGACGTCGGGAGCCAACATTTGAATATGCTTATCAACTGTGAGTAACCCTTTTATCGTAATAGTTTTGAAGCCGTCAGGAATCCGGAGGTCACGGGTTCAAAACCAATGAGTTTTTTTGGAATTTATTTACGGAATATCATTTGATATTTACCACTAGCTTTGCGACAAAAAGAAACGTCGTAAGGAAGCCTGCATACGTCTGCGAAGATATTCAAAGGTGTAGGAAGTATCCAATCCGAATTGGGCCAAGGTGGTAATTATAGCCCAATCCCTCGCGCGCATGAGAATATTTAGGCCTGTGCCCAGCCGTGGGACGTTATAGGCCGAATTATTTTATTATTATTATAGTTTTGACCACTTTAATACTGTTTTTAGAATTCTTAAGATGTTGCATGACGTTCGTTTCATTCAGTGCTTGTTAAGACGATTCAATGTATGAGCAATATGAGCATATCCCTTGAAGTGACAGGAACCGGCTCCCATTAAAATTGAAATTCCAGCTACTCAATAATGACGTATAAACGGCGTGACGGCGGTGACGTGAAAGGATATGCAGTTTTTTATGTTATGACTAGCAAAAATCTATTGCACCAGATTGTTTTTACAGTTAGGTTTATAATAATAATAAATAAATAAATTCATTTATTACAGGACCATCAGGGATCATTTTTTGTTAGTACTTACGACTATGCCTTATAAAATATTGTTAGTATTATGCTCTATAAACTATACAATGTCATTTTGTAGCAAAATATAAATAAATTAATTGAAATTAAAAAGAAATGAAATTAAATCAAAATATAATAGATAATAACGGCTTGCATAAATTATAATAAAAATTCGAGCATTAAATTACAAATTAGTTAATAATGTTAATTAATAAAATAAATAAAAATGTCAAAATATTGATATAATGTCAGTTCGATTAATTTCAATTTCTGCGCTATCTTAGGTAGTTCGCCTCACAAGTTCTCAGGTATCAGTGTACATATCTGACATTTTGGTTTAGGTGTATAGTACATCCGTGGTTGAGATAAATACAGTCTACACGTTCCGAGATCATTTTCAGAATGCTGTTGGTACTGACGCGGATCCGGCGCACCAGGGATGTACATCGCTTGCGCATGCTCGCGTAGAAGCAGTCAACCCGCGCCTCGGCAAACATCCCTGATGCACTACAAAATCGCGGCAGCCCCATCAGCACCCTGAAAGCGTTATTGAACTGTACCCGAAGAGCATTGTACCGCGTTGCGGTGTAATTCGCCCACAGGCCGCTAGTATATAGAGAAGTACAGTACAGTTTATGAACGAAAACTTGTATGAGAAAATAAACCAAGCTATTTAGCAGAAAACAGTGATTTAAAAAGCCCCTAATGACTCAAACTGGTTACAAATCTTAAACCCCTGCAAACCCACTCAAAATTCACCGAGCGTCGCGCCAGTCGGAATCGTGTTCCCTTGAGCTAACCGAGGCCCTCGTCAGGTCCCCCCAGGTCCCTTCAGGTCCCTCCACGTCGCAAGGTCCCGCGACAGCTTCCATAAATATCCGTTGAAGCCTTCCAGCGAAGGTTGATGATTTCCCAGGCGGCGTGAGTTTTTGAATCGCCGACCTTGATCCGTATTGAGCGTTGATGAGGTTAGTGCATGAGTAATGAAAATACCATTTTTGTCCCGTTGTTGCAAACTATGCGTTATCTTTTTATTCGTTTTTCAGCCGGTATGTTTGTCCTGAATTAAAATAGTATTTTACAGTACATATGGGGCTACTTTTCCGCACTAGTGCGTAAAATAAAACTTTTCGTGCGTATGTCGAAACTTTAAAGTGCCATATGTACTGTAAAACGTTGTTCGATACACGTGCGAATAGGTAATTCGCAACTCGTGTCGATTTAAAACACTCCCTTCGGTCGTGTTTTAATTTATCGCCACTCGTTTCGAATTTCCTCTTTTTCGGACTTGTATCGAAAATAACTATTTTCTACTCGACGACTGCAATGCTTGAATTAAGACTTCATATACCAAAGTGAAATCACATAGTTTTTTCACTATCGGCCCCCAACTCAACTTAATATTCATTTCGATACGGTTTAGTCAACTATAATGAAATTGACCAATCACAGCTCGCCGCGGTTAAGAAGACGAAACAAAACGATAGCTCAAATTTATTAATTATTTTAGGTTGTATAGTAGAAACAATTGCTTTATAAGTCAGAAACGCGCATGTGACACTTTTCATATAGCAACATTCATAGGGTCGGTTGCACCAAACCGCCTGTCACCGTTAAAGCGTCGCAAAATGTAATATAAGAATCTGTTGAATAAGTTTTAAGATGATATTTCATGAACTTACCTACTTCTTTAACAATGGTTTCATCATGTACATTTATAATATTTAAGTAACTATTTAAGAGTATTATGATTGTTTGTAATTGTTGGATATATTTTAATGAAATAAATTTTATCTTATCTCAACAATTCGACAAAAAAGTAGAAATTCATGAGACACGAAACACGCATTTTCTGCCCCTTTTAGTTTGGCTGCGACTTGGTAGATATTACAAACCTAACCTCACGTCTGAGCCCTTAGGTGGGCCCTCGAATACTAGACCCTCGCTTCAGACTATTTTATTTGAGAAGAAACTTCTTTTTAACGTTACATTTTCTTAAGATTATTTTAGGTCTTTTTGGAGAAAATTGGATGAAAAATTCTGCATCTGAACATGTTTTTCGAAATATAAAGAAACAATTTTTTTTATATCTAATGTTCACGAGAACATTAGATATAAAAAAATGTTTCTTAAAAGTGTTTAAATTATGGTTTGCGCTCAATAAAGACAAGCAAGACCATCAACTATTTGTAAAATGTATATGTACCATCACGCTCCGCGATTGTTGTGCCATTTAGGGTCCTAGCTATATTAGTTGTTCAATACTTACGCTATAGAATTTCCAATTTAGCAATAACCCATTTAGTGTGGTGACTGTACCTTTAAAAGCTAGAGTTGACCACTTTCAAAAAACACAAGATTGTTTTTATCTAACGACAGATGCCTTTTATTAGATAAAAACATAAAAATAACATTTTCCTAGAACTGTAAAGTTCCGCGGAAGTGCCGGTTTATGAAACTGGTTGATTTATGACAGTTTATTGTTTTGGACCCCGCCGGCGACAGGTTTGAACTAAGGTTTCTTGCTAGTGCAGATAGGGAAAGTTAGGTGCTTTTGCTTCCGTAATATTGCTTTGAGATTTTTTTCAGTTTTTCACAACACCAGCTTGTAAAGAATCTATTTATCCTTCAAAAACTAATGAGAAAGTTTCATTTTATCCACAAGAGTGACAAAGTAATTTGATGCAAATTTTTTACCTCGTGTTGGCTGATGGAATTAACTTTGAAATGATGTAAGGTAAACGTACTGGTGCTCGACGCGGTCCCAGTACATGTCATCTTGAAACTTAAGTTATTGTCAAAAGAGTTGACAGCAGGGTGCCATCTATTGGGCATTAGCATGTCGAGCACTAGTACGTTTACCTATTTGTTCTATTGTTTAATAGCGTTCATCTGGGTTTGAATTGTAATATTTTACAGTTAGTATTTTCCTTGCGTTACTTACTGGTGGAAAATTACTAAAATTAGTGCCTACTTCTTGGTATTAGTTGCCAAGCAGACCCCAGGTTCCCATGAACCGTGGTAAAAATCTGAGGAAAGCTAGGAAAAATTACATTGAATTGAAAGCAGTAGATTTATCATTATCATTTCCTTGAGAGGATACCTAGTCTATATTTCTAACAGCTGTGAAAATTAAATTAAATACGAATGAAAAACTCCACTCGTGAAACAATTTATCCTAGAAATAAAGTTTGTTTTACCCGAAAAAAATTACTTTCTTCAAAGAGACATATCTTGTTCAAGTTTCAATGGCGCGTATGTCGTTTTGATTAGCTCAGAAGCTCAGGATTCTGTAGGTGAAGGAACACCAAGTTTGTTAGGCGACATGTGCTCACTCCCGAGTTTAAATGTGGGTATTAAAAAGAAATCCACTGTAAGGAAGTACGGAGACTTTCTTGAAGGGATGTGAAGCGCAGAGTAAGTTAATATCGATAATATTAGTCTATAGTATTTTTCATATAGCTTTGGTTCCGTGACAGCTCATCTCAAGATTATTTTGCCATATTTTGCGTTATAAGTTTATAAATTGTATGGAGATGACAAATGTATCGTACAAAAAAAAATGGCAGTAAAAATTTAAAAAATATATTTAAATATAAAATTGATTTGTTGTTAATGAATTCGAACGAAATAAAACAAATTGAATTTAGTTTGCTTTATTTTATTTTATTGAAGGAAGTAGGTATGTTACTAATATTAGGGCGCTAGAGGATAAGTAGGTATATGCTTAAGAAATTTTGTTTACTCTGGAAAAAGAACCTTAATAAGTAGCCCTGCTAATTCCAAGGCACTAGGTCCTAATACTAATATTATAAATGTAAGATTCTTCACGCTTTATATTATAAATGTATAATTAATATATCATCATTCTATACAGAATAAAGTCGCCGGCAGGAATAGTATAATTCAGGTACTTATTTCTTATCTTGAATGTTACCATCTTACACAGTAAACTGTTTTGTCATTTTCTCCACAGATAACCTTAATATAATTTAACCTGAACGATCTTGATTGAGTGTAATGTCCAAAAACAAACTGTCACTCCCAAATAGTTGTCTCGGGTCATAAATCAAAATTGTGATTAATTTCACCCCATCGAATCTACCTTCAAAATCGAAACAAACTTTGGTTCATTAACTATCGAAGTCTTAATGAGGTTTTCTGAATTCCTGCAATCTATTTGTACTTATTATTCTAATTTAAAATCGAATTATTAAACTTAAACTTAAACTTTTCAGACTGGTGATCAGAAATTTCGAGTTGGGAATGAATATTTTATTTTAGAACAAAGCTTTAATATCTTATAAATTGTTGTTTAAAAAGTGAAAATGACGTATTAATTAAAAAGTACTGATGAGTTAATTAAAAGTATAGAACAAGACAATTAACAACAAATAAAGCCATTTTAATTTTAATTATTATAATGCTTTGTAATGTAGTGGCACAGGTATTTATCAGCGCAAGAGTTAATTAAATAAACTTAAGTGACCACTTTAATGACTAGAAAGAGGGGAATTCTGGAAACTGGCCTGTTGGGAGACTTTCTTTTTACACTATTACTACATAACGTTTTATCGATAAAAACATCCCTTAACTACCCAAGACGGGAACGATAAAGAGGAACGGATATAATGTAGTGCTTTCAAACAGTGAGGCAAAGTTTGCGTACTGCCGGCAGACAAATGACAACCGGCCCGAGGCAGGCACGATATTAGAAGGCTTTAAGATGGGAAAAATAGCAACTCTTACTCGAGGTAGCTTTATTAGACCAAGGGATGACAGAAAGCGTTTAGAAGGGACCTAGTGCTTTCAAACAGTGAGGCAAAGTTTGCGTACTGCCGGCAGACAAATGACAACCGGCCCGAGGCAGGCACGATATTAGAAGGCTTTAAGATGGGAAAAATAGCAACTCTTACTCGAGGCCCGAGGTAGATTTATTAGACCAATGGATGAGTGAAAGCGTTTAGAATTGGAAAGATGAGGCGAGAAAGTTAAGTCAAAGCAAGCAAACAATGTGTTGTGTTACACTCAATGCTGAAGATTCCACATTTCGAAACTATTACTACGCTCGCGGTTCACGTTTGAAATTTTTCGCTTGCTTGGCTTTTAATATTAGCACCGGCGGTTAAACAAAAACTTTGCCCTCTTGTAAAACAAACCTTCTCCAGTTGTAAATGTAAAGGGCTCAAAACGACGGGATGTAAATTTTCAATTCACTATAAGCGATACAATCCATTTTTAGGGTTCCGTACCCAAAGGGTAAAAACGGGACCCTATTACTAAGACTCCGCTGTCCGTCCGTCCGTCCGTCCGTCCGTCTGTCACCAGGCTGTATCTCACGAACCGTGATAGCTAGACAGTTGAAATTTTCACAGATGATGTATTTCTGTTGCCGCTATAACAACAAATACTAAAAACAGAATAAAATAAAGATTTAAGTGGGGCTCCCATACAACAAACGTGATTTTTGACCGAAGTTAAGCAACGTCGGGCGGGGTCAGTACTTGGATGAGTGACCGTTTTTTTGCTTGTTTTGCTCTATTTTTTGTTGATGGTGCGGAACACTCCGTGCGCGAGTCCGACTCGCACTTGGCCGGTTTTTCTATTTTTTTAATAATTTATTTCACGAGTAACTAGGCATTGCAGTAGGTAACCCTAAAGGTGACAGTCCATTTCCAATGACAGCTGCACTACTGTTCATTTTACTATGAAAATTGACAGTAACAGCGACGCGTTCAGTACCAGTAGTGCAGCTGCGGTCAGAAATGGAATGTTACTTCGACAATATTATTTTCTTTCCTTTTTCGAGTTTTTCTCATGCCTTGATCCACTCGCTCTGCGTAAGAAGGCAGCACACCCAAACCCGTGAGAAAGAATCGCCGACGACATTTGTTCCGCGAACATTTATTTCAAGGCATGTGTGTTTTAAATTTCATGCTCGTTCGAAATTTCGTGGCTCCAGGAGGGTAGGATTTCCCACTGAATTATACAGATGTTTGAGTATTGCTGACAGCTTTACAAATTTATGGCTTAGTGGCCAGCTTGTTATACACGTTTTAGTTTTCCATATTCGTTTTGCTCGCAACTAGCTTGCTTTTGTCCAGCTGAATGTGAACTGCGGGCGTGTTATGGATGGCTTTTTCCACGTTATAAAATAACTGTTACTTTTTAACAACGCGGGATAGAAAGTGACGAATACCATTTTATCACGCTGTCACTTAGATAAGAACGAACATCATATCCGTACTGGACTAAATTTACGCATATAAATGATATTCTGGGTAATTACGTGATCTTCTTCGATTAAATACACGTTTCGATGATGTTGGATTGTTACGTTATGGTGTTTGATTGATCAGTTGAACTAATTCTACCTCAGTATTTAGCAACGTAAGTGTGCATGCAAGTTCTTCTAGCCTCTCTGAATAAAATATGTTTAAAACATTTGAGGAGGCTTTAGGTTACTGATGATCTTTGTAGAGCATAACAAAGTTTAAAAGCCCTCTCCCTCAAACCTTCACGTATGTCAATTCCCAGGGCTTAATTTTAATTTGTCGAAAAGACAGAGTGACCGTTATTTTCGCATTCATAATATATTGGGTAATTCTAATTACTTATTCTGTGGTTTTATTATTGATGGGTTTGGGGGAACATTGATGATGGTGGGGGTAATTTAACAGTTAATTATTTTTTGTCATACTACTAGCTGTTGCTCGCGGCTTGTTTCGCGTAGATTTTATATTGGTTGTTTTAATTTTGTATGAACATTGTTCAGCAAAATATAGCATATCGTCGCTGTGCGTGCAAAAGTCGCCATGTGTTTTTAACCTACTTTTCAGGAGACACAAAAAACTGTTTATTTCGATAATTATTGAACATATACAAATGAATATTTTTATGACAAAAGTATTTGCACTTTAACATACTTTACTGAATTACCTGAAATTATATTTTAGTTTCAATAGCGTGAAAAAAATATTTTTTCATAAATATGTTACATAGCGATTTTTGTTTGAGTCATAAATAACCTCTAAGTGTCTTACTTGTACATGGCTAGATTTAATTATTAAGGACCTTATACCATTTGTGTGCTTTATCGTCACATGGTTATTTAATAAAATGATGCGGGTGTTCAATAAAACAGATTTTTTTTTTAAGGTAATACCTATATTGAAAATTTAATCTCGAATGAATAGTTTACGTACTTTTTTATTATAGCTGAGCGTTTTCCAAAAAAGTGTACATGTCATTCATGTCTTTAAAATATTGACTTCTTGGGCTCATTTTACTTAGAATCATTTGTACATTCACGCCTCATACATGAAAAAATGTATCCCAAAATTTTGTATGAAAAAAATTTTTTCCAGTGCGTCACGTTCATACAAAAAAAAAAAATTCATACAAGAATGTGACGATCTAGAAAGGTAATTTTTGGACACATTTTTTTATGTATGAGGCGTTAATGTACAAATGATTCTGAGTAAAATGAGCCCAAGAAGTCAATATTTTGAAGACATGAATGAAATGTACACTTTTTTTGGAAAACGCTCAGCTATGTATTACTATTAATATATCCTTGATTGTAGCCAACACAAGGGTCACAGCGGTTTTTAGGTGGCTTGTAAATTAAAATTTTGTTATCGTCTAATATTATTTCTCCCAACAGCATACTGGTTTTGTTCTTGGCACCAAGTAGTATACACAGTGTGCATACGAGTAAAGGATTCAAACGACTCTTTTACATAATATATTTTGGTACTATTTGCTCTACAGTAGTGACTTGGTTCTTTCGGTATAAGTATACCGAAAAAATATATATTCCAGCCACTTATTAACAGACTCAAATTTGAGTGGTTTAGTTAATATTGCTAAATTATCAGAGGTGTTACGATCTACTCTTCGAATTTTCTTGCTACCTATATCATCTGATTCAATAAGGTCACAAGTAGAACGAATCCATAGCTGTAAGGTAGGTATATCTTTTTTAAATCAAATATAGCTAGAAACATCTCCTTACAGACTCGTATTTTCATGCCACTTGAGCCTGGTAAATAGCAATCAAATCCAAAAGACTTGATGTACACCTGTGGAAGATTTTCGTCTACGCAAGTCGCAATATGTTTTATACTTTACATTTTGTGTATGATTTTTCTTAGCGCCCCATGTCGATAATTGCCAAAAATACTCAAATGTATCATTCCGGATCTTGTCATTTACAGCAGCACATGAACAACTTCTGACAGATATTTGAGCTGCTCCATGATTACAAGACTTGTCTCTCAACTCTCAACTTACGGCGTTGCTTCGAAACTCCCACTAATATTGTATAACGTGAATCTATCATATAATCTTTCGCTTGCACGGGACTCAAATAAGCACTCGAAGAAATATCAAACTTTGATCTCTTGTTGTACAAATAACTATTACCTAAAAGCCTCATTTTCTAAATTTTAATTTTTTTCTTGGTTTCACTGACACTTCATCGTCCTTGTTATTAAAAAAAACTCTCTCTGCTCTGTTTGGAGCCCGTTTATTCATTTAGTATACAACTTGAGGGTAAGTAAAAGTACCTATAACATACGGTAGACTAGATACTGGATTGTTATAAGAAAATTCCGCCATGAGTCGTAAAACGCACGGTCTAGAAACATAGCATCGACTCCAACTAGTACAAAAATATCGCTATGTGCGAGGAACTACATATCGGGCGCAAGCGCATCTAATAATTTTTCAATAAACTTATAGAAAATATCGCTATGTGTCAAGAATCACATAGCGAGTGCACGTCTATAATTGCTGTTCAAATAAGCTAATGTAGTTATGTGATGTATTCCAGTTAGCGATTATAGGAAGAGCATTCATTGTATAGGCATCACATACCTACATTTGTTAAATCCTTAAATATTGAAATAAGCTCCGCGCTGTTTTTGGAGCATATGCGTATAGAAATAAGGTTGAAAATGGCATTAAAACCTAAAAACCGACAAAAATCACATAGCGACTTTTGTAGGCACAGCGACGATATATATTATTATGTGTTCATAATTTGACAACAATTTAGCATTGGCCGGGGGTTGAAAAGGGGTTTTACATTAATCGCGTTAGCTCTTTCATTGCCTATACTCACAAATCATTTTCATTAATTCTTATCATAACTATGAATATCAGACATCTGACAACGGCTCAAATAATTCTAACAAACTTTAAAATCACATTGTATATTAATCCAGTGAATATTATTCTGAACTCTATTATAATAATTTACAATTGCATAATGGTGGGTTAATTAGGTAGGTTTTATTTGGCCTCGCAATTATCTAAACGTCAAACCTAAATTGCAACCGTCAGGCCGGGCTATGTTGATGAGTCAGTCAGTCAGTCAGAATTTACATATTTTAGATAAATATACCTACTAATTAGTATCTTTACTGGATTATATTATTTTTGATTAAGTACTTATAGAAAATGTATTTTCATAAGAGATAATATTTTAGTTATAATATTTGATTAATAATTGTTTATTGCACATGAAACACTTAAACCAGTATAAAGTACAGAGTACAGTCACCTGCGATAATATGTTTTACTCTTCAAAGGCCGCAAAAATATGTGACACGCTCTTATGGCTCTACAAATAAGATCGTGTCAGATATTTTTGCGACGGGATATTTAACATATTATTGCTGGTGACGGTACTAGGTACCTATATTATAAATACCTATCTAAAATACCGCATCTAATTTAGCGGGAGACTAAAAGCACGCAAACAAAACATGTTACAAGAGACGCTCCGCAAACAGGCGACAACGCAGACGCAAACAGGACCGTGGAGCATGTTTGCACGCTCCGGACGCCTTCACACCGTCGCTGCCTTAGAACTACCTGATTTGTAGATTGTTAAGGTGACAAGTGTTAATGGGCGTTTTTTTTTGTTGTCCCCTAGACTTTTTTTTTTCAATTTTGGGATTTTTTATGTTATTTCTACTCAGAATCACGAGCACTTTCTATCCTAATAGGAAAAAAAAAGTGTCCCAAAATTTCCATACATTTTTCGATCTTTCCATTTCGCGACCGCCATACAAAGTCTATGAAAAATGGTGACAGAATGGAAATAAAAACCTTAGGATACTTTTTTTCTCCTATTAGGATAGAAAGAGCTCGTGATTATGAGTAGAAATAACATAAAAAATCCCAAATTTGAAAAAAAGTGTACAACAAAAAAAACGCCCTAATATCATGTGGCAATACAGGAGAAAGAATACGCTGGTGGCTTGGCGGTAAGAGCGTGCGACTTGCAATCCGGAGGTCGCGGGTTCATATCCCGACTCGTACCAATGAGTTTTTCGAAATTTATGTACTAAATATCATTTGATATTTACCAGTCTCTTTTCGATGAAGGAAAACATCGACAGGAAATCGTACTTATCCCAATAAGACCTAGTTTCCCCTCTGGGTTGGAAGGTCTGCGTCAATTCTCGGGATTAGTTGCCAAGCGGACCCCAGGCTCCCATGAGCCGTGACAAAATGCCAGGACAACGCGAGGAAGATGATGATCATGCGATGGACGTCGCATTAAGAACTTTCCATCCTGATGGATGCGCGATGGATGGATGTGTGATCACATGGTCAAGAAGATTGACAGTAACATCGCTCGTATCAACGCTACAGCAGTAACGATGGAATAGTAATGCTGCTGCAGTCGTGATGCGAATTTCACCCTGAATCAAGGTTTGAAAGTGACCCACTGCAACTGAGATATTTTGGCGCTCTTGAGAAGAAAGAGCACCAGTTCGGGGACAATCGGTGTTTTAGCCCAATTTAAACACAAATTTATATGTCGGTTAGGATGAGTATTGATGTCTAATATTGATGCGGTCACTATAAACGGTAATTAGTTAACTAATAGATACCTAATTAGGTGACAATTTATGACAGTTATGGTGTATGGAACGGTATAGATAGGACAGCACCAAATAAATTACTAACCGGTATTAATACGGTATCTTGGTTTCATAGGTCCATCTCAAAACATTTTTGCAATAGATTGGGTGGGATTTAAATTGTACTATGCCTGTAAAAATTAAATAATTTCTGGGTCCATTTTTTACTCAGTTATTCTTAGTTTTTTAAAAACTTACACAAGACACCTTTGGTTTTCTTAAAAAATGTAAATGATTATAAAGTAGGTACCTACCTATATAATATATTATTGTCTAAAATAAACTTTACAGTGTAATACCGTGACTAGATGTAGCGTAGCCCTAATAAGTGCATAGGCAAAGTGGTCCATAATAATGGAAGGACAAAAATGGGTGCTTGTGACGAGCTGTGTATTGATGGCATGATGGGATGACTTTGAGGTTAAAAAGATAAAAGGCGAGATAGGTTCCTAAATAGAATATGACGCCGCTTGATATAGTGGAGACCACAGAACAAGTTAGAATGGCGATGCGAGCAGGGTACGTGTCGCCGCTGGTTTTGAGCAAACGCTAGCATGCTACTCGCTCGCGCTGACCGAAAAACGAAGTAAACATGCCTTTTGCGCCACAATAACCTTCAGATTA
Organism: Cydia amplana; assembly: GCF_948474715.1. Taxonomy (NCBI): domain Eukaryota; kingdom Metazoa; phylum Arthropoda; class Insecta; order Lepidoptera; family Tortricidae; genus Cydia; species Cydia amplana. The sequence continues at coordinate 16,362,362 of NC_086071.1, read as the reverse complement.
AGAAGCCAGACATCAAATCTGTCTAAAGGAGGCGTATCCATTCACCACGCACACAAGTTTTTACTACCGTTGCGCGAGTGTTAGTAAATGTGGAGAGGAATGAGCGGCGACACCGGTTCCGATAGTAACTACGCGCGATAGCCATTCTAACCTCTTTAATATGTTCTGTGGTGGAGACTCAACTTTTAGACCGACATGAATCTGTGCACAACATTTACTTCAAACGAGAATTTCGCTTATAAATAATAATGATATTACTTTGATATCATTTTATCTTAAACGTTAAAACAAGCAATTTGCTCTCTAATAGACCTAAAATTTAGTCAAACATTAAATTGGAAACGGGCTTTCTTGGTAACTCCAGGGACATTTTTGGTAACATCAGAGACATGAAACGTTTTGGCTTAAAAATTCACCTATAGAGTTTGTCTGTTGATAGGTAAGCAAGAAAGAATAAAGAAGGAACAATCATTTTTAGTATGTATATTTAATTATATTTTTTTAAGTTTAAACTCTTAGCTTTATAGCTAGCGACCCGGCTTCGCACGGGTTAACAAATTATACCTTCCTCTTGAATTACTATATCTCGTCTCGCCTAAATGAGTCATTTCTATTTAAAAATATCTCTATTCTAGAAAAATCCAATTGTGATATAATAAGACGAAGCCTTAAAAACGTATGACATGAGTAATGACGCAATGACAAGAATTTACTATCGTTTCTATATGAATGCGAACATTGCGAACACAAACATACTTACAACACTAGAAATGCTATTGTACAGTAATCTGCAGAGATAACTGCGCCCCCGTCATATAATTTTTGCAGGGGGTCAGTTATTTCTGCAGCTTACTTTACATGCCCGGAATATTTGTTTAATGTAAAATTTTAATCAAAAGGAACACTTTTTAAAGATATTATATGGGAAATCACATTGAAAATACAGTACCCCGATTCCATAAATAACGATCCTTTTACCTTAAATCATTGCTACCTGTACGGCTACCATCAGCTTGTCACTGACATAAACGCCGTCGAGAACGTAATTTACTTTCTATACATCTCGTTTGCACTAATATCCCAAGTAGCATTTCAAGCTGTATAAAAGCTGTATATAAGTTTATTTGTATACTATAAGCTGTACACTTAGGCTGTACAAAGTCTGTATAAGCGCTTATACAGCCCTTATAAGTTAAAAAAGGGCCCAAATTATACAGCTTTTCGCGTTATTGGAGCTGTAGAGTAGCTGTATAAATTGTATAATAGCTGTATTATAGCTGCAATTTGGTGTAAAGGAAACCTTAACACTAAAGATAATATCTTATAAGTATGATTTAAGAATATAAGTTTTTAAAAAGAAATACAAGAGAATAAAAATAATTTAAAAAACTAAAATGTCTTCTTGTTCATTCGTAATATTTGTAATGGCGACAAATGTTATAACTGTTATAAGTGGATGATAAGTAAGGGACTTTAAATATTAATAAAGGACCTTGGGAGCGGATATTATATAGGTACCTAAGTGCCGATTAATATTTATTGTGAACCTGTGTATATTTACCGGCAAAATATTCACGCGCCTGCAAAATAATCAAGAGAAACACTTATGGATTCCTATTCAACGGCGTAGAAATTAAACTCGGAGATCCATATAAAGTTTATAATAATTAAGTAAATGAAGATAACAAATGCTTGCAAAGTGCGGAAGAAGTTTAGGCGATAGAAAGAAGCTATGTACAATATTTATATGTTTGCGTAACGCGCGTAAGCAGAGGCTAGCGATAAGGCGGAGAAAAGCGGCGTGCGTTCAGTGCGAATCTCTGGGAGCCTCTGTCCGAGCGCAGGCGATGCACTGAGCTCCGGCCGGCCGCGCCGCGGTGGGGGCGTGACGTCACAGCCAGGGACCGCCAGGCTGCGGGTCGCTCTCGCCGTCGCCTGGCTACGGGCCCGCTGGAGAAGTTGGTAGTGTGGAGTTTATGGTCGCCACACACTGATTTAAACTTTCACGATTTTTACACATTATTAAATTATACATTATTAGATACGCGATTAAGTCCCGTTGTATAATTTAATAATCAAGAGAAACACAAGAAAAATAAAAAAAAATGCTAAGTTAGTGTTTGTTTTTAAGGTTAGAATGTATTTTTTTATTAAATTTAATTTCTTTTGTTATAGTCATTATAGTCAATTTACATATTAATAATTTACATTATAGTAAAACGGCTTTAGTGTTTGCTAAATATTTGCAAGTATTTCTTTAATTACATTTTTAAATACGTTTTTATTCATTGTAAAATGGCGACAATTTTTAAACAGCCTACAAGATAGTTGGAGAGCATTATAATCTTAGTAGCTTTACTATGTAATTAGTGGAGTAACTTTTATAGATTTTGGATTCAAATGAGCTTTAAAATAGAATATTTTTAATGGTTTAGCTGTATTTTGGTTCTCCTTACATAAGGTATAATCCTTCAGTTTTATAATACACTCAGTGAGAACTCGTAAAACTATATTATACTTATACGAGTGTCAAATTACGCCACAAAATTGCTTTAATCGGCTCTGTCAGTAATACAGAAAAAAGCTGTACTATAGCTATCATTTATTCTTTTAGTTTTATAATACCCTTATAGGCAGAAGTTATACATCTACTATACTTATAGGAGAGTAAAATTACGCCATAAGAAATAGTTTCAAAACGGAGTTGACGGATACTTTTGTACAGCTACAAGTGCCAAGTGATACTACAATACAGCCAATATACAGCTTTTACGCTAAAATTAGCTTGTAGTGTCTCACAACTCTTAAAGTTTTAAAACGGAGTTGACAGATACTTTTGTACAGCTGCAAGTGCCAAGTGATACTACAATACAGCCTGTATACAGCTTTAAGGATAGAATTCGCTTGTAGTGTCACACAACACCTAAAGTTTTATAGTAGATTTTTTATATTCTGATAAAGCACCTCATGCTTACGTAGTATCCTTTATAATGCTTTTATACAGCTTGAGCTGTATAATAACTGTAAAATACCTTTTATACAGCTTAAATCTTTTCTGACACCCTTATACGTCCCTTAAATTACTCTAAGTTCTAAATTGGCTGGTATATTGAATTTGCCGACACTTACATGCTACTTGGGATGCGAGTACGAGCGAGATGTATAGAAAGTAAATTACGTTCTCGATGGCGTTTATGTCAGTGACAAACTGATGGTAGCCGTACTGATTGATATCTGATTATACCCGAGCCATGTTAGGTAGGTATGTAAAATACACATGTGTTTTACTATTTACGTAATACCCAAAATGAAAATAAGAATGTTTGAATCGGATGGAAGCACGCATTTCTGACTCAATCTATTATTACCAAAATATTTTGTCAGAAATGGGTATCTTTCATCCCTTTGTTAACAATGTACTATTTACCAGCAATCATATTTATGTCTCCGACGCAGCCGATGCGCACGAATGAGGGTAGTGCGGTCTACACCAGGGATGTTGCGGATGCAGATTTTTTGACATCCGCGGATGCGGATGCGGATGCGGATTTTTAAAGGCTCACATCCGCGGATGCGGATGCGGATGCGGATGTCAAGATTAGGTACTTAGAAAACGTCAAATATTAAATTTTTAGTATTTATTTATTAAAAAAAACCAAACGTTTAGTATTTGAGCAAGAATATAGGTGCGTTATATTTAATAAACAGTAACTTCGCCGACTTTTCTGGATCTACACGATTTCGTTATAGGTAATGACGAAATTACCTAGCACTTACGCCGCCGCTAAGACGTTCCTGTACCGACTTGTTCGACATCCGCATCCGCATAAGCTCCGCATCGATTTTATGCGGATGCGGATGCGGATGTTGAAAATAATGCGGATGTTCCGCGGTTGCGAATGCGGATGCGGATGTTCGCAACATCCCTGGTCTACACAACTTTGACACCCACCCGCTATCTTCAGTTACCCGTGAAATAGATGCATGTAACTACGTCGAAATATCGGGAGCTCGAAAACAATACAAAAGGTAATCACGGTTCATATTCCGGTCGATATAAGTCTAGCGATATTTATGTCTCACCAAATTGTCGCGTCTCTCAAGGGAACATTATTAAGAATTCCCATAAAGACAGTCACATCTAGGATTTCTTTGCCGCCTACACGTACCTATAGATGAAATAAAAGCGTCGTCTGGCACCGGCTTACGTTTGAAGGGCTTCCAGACGCGCCTAATTGTCAACCGTTGTACCGTACGTGCAGACATTTCGCTCTGGGATTATCATTATGTCCAGGAATATGTGGATTTCTAATATTTCTTGATTAACGAGAGCTTTAATGCAATGTTTTTTGCTAATTCTATTGTAAAACTGGAGCAGCTATAATTTTTAAACTTTACACCAATAATTATTATAGAATAGGTAAAATAATACAAAGCTTAGGCACTGACTGATTTAAAATTTTAATAATACGTTTTTTGAATTTTGAACAAAATTTTTTAAATGTGTACGTCATTTTTTAAAAGGCAAATTTAACTGTCAGTGTCACAGACAAGACATCCTCTAGACTGAGCATAGTAACGCTACCCCCTCTGCCACTTATACGGTAGTTTTACTCCATCTTCGAGTCAATCCCGTGCCGTGATTGGTCAGTGTCTTTGAACGGACCAATCACGGCACGGGATTCGCTCTCCTCGTCCCCCCGCACCCCCGTATTTTTGGCAGCATCGGTTTCATGAAATAATTGCTCTAAACTCAGTCTAGAGGATTCCTAGTCTATGGTCAGTGTTTACTTTATATACGGTCATCAAATAACACGAAGAGCCCAACCAAGCTAACTCTGCATGACATTTGCGATGACAGAGTGTGGCAATGTCATCGTTAATGTCAATTATTTATGAAAATATGACTTTTACAATGACACTCCCACTTTGATCTGTTCAAATCGGTGCAAAGTTAGCTTGGATGGACTATTTCATTTTAAACTCTGCCGAGTCCCAGTTTCTCTCATATTTCCAAATTATGATTCAGCAGGAACGTTAAAATTTAACGTTCCATTACTAGGTTAGTCAAACACTAGTTTAAAGAAGATTTCTCATTACTTAGGCAGGGTTGAAAGCTGGAATTGAGTGCTTTATAAACTAAGATTGGTACTGAGAGGAGATTGTTATCTAAATGAAACGTTTTAGCGACCGGCGGTAATGGTAATGTTTACATTACAGCTCATCATCATCTTCCTCGCGTTGTCCCGGCATTTTGCCACGGCTCATGGGAGCCTGGGGTCCGCTTGGCAACTAATCCCAGTAGTTGGCGTGGGCACTAGTTTTTACAAAAGCGACTGCTATCTGACCTTCCAACCCAGAGGGGAAACTAGACCTTATTGGGATTAATCCGGTTTCCTCACGATGTTTTCCTTCACCGAAAAGCAACTGGTAAATATCAAATGATATTTCGTACATAAGTTCCGAAAAACTCATTGGTACGAGCCGGGGTTTGAACCCGCGACCTCCGGATTGAAAGTCGTACGCTCTTACCGGTAGGCCACTAGCGCTTCATCACAGCTAATGATATATATATTACAGTAGGTGCTTAAAATTGTACCTTACATTTAACTCTTCAATGCTGTCCAGGCGTCCAAGCTTGACGCAAATGGCGCTGTAATCATTAAAAAAAACCGGCCAAGTGCGAGCCGGACTCGCGCACGAAAGGCTTCGTACCTTTACGCAAAAAATGAAAAAAAAAAAAACAAACGGACACAACAACGAGAAATGGCTCGTATTAAATCTGTGAGGGTTAGTTGTGATTTTATTTTATTTGAGGATACCTAACCTAGGCCTAGGCTTGGCTTTATTAACTTTCAGATAATAACCAGGGATGTTGCGGATGCCGATTTTTTGACATCCGCGGACGCGGATGCGGATGCGGATTTTTAAAGGCTCACATCCGCGGATGCGGATGCGGATGCGGATGTCAAGATAGGCCCATAAAAAATAGTCATGCTTGTTATGAAAAAAAAAGCTGCACTTTTGGAGGAAAGCAAGCCGCTTTGCACGATGATAGTGGAGGCCCATTAAAACATTTTTTTTCGAGGAACCCGTAATTTCGTCCCTTAGAGGCCGAGGTGAAGCGAGGTCTGTTAAAAAAAGAAAAAAAATTCTACAAGTTTCACGGATTATCCAATTTCGTTAAATTTGGTGTCAATTGAAAGAAAATTACATTCTTAATTATAAAAAAAATAAAAACAAAATATTATTAAAGAAAAATAGTGTGAAAAGATTGAAAACCTATTTTTTCCTTTTACGGTTTATTTGTGCAAATAGTGTCTTCCACATTGAATAATGTTTAGAAGAAAGTACTGTACCATAAAATTGAACACATTTTTCATCATATACTGAAAACCGCATCAAAATCGGTTAAGCAGTTTATGAGATCCATGTTTCAGAAGTTGGCTTAGTTTTATTTATTTATTTTATAGACCAAGAAGCATGTAAATCATAGTAAATTTTAAGTATTTTGTGGGTATTTACTTTATTTATTTTAAAAATATGTGTATATATTCACAAAAAACTGGACAAGTGCGAGTCGGACTCGCGCACGAAAGGTTCCGTACCATTACGCAAAAAACGGCAAAAAATGTACGTTTGTTGTATGGGAGCCCCACTTAAATATTTATTTTATTCTATTTTTAGTATTTGTTGTTATAGCGGCAACAGATATACACCATCTGTGAAAATTTCAACTGCCTAGCTATCACGGTTCATGAGATACAGTCGGATGTTTACCAGTTCTGTTCCGTTTGGACAGACGGACGGACAGACGGACAGACGGACAGCGGAGTCTTAGTAATAGGGTCCCGTTTTTACCCTTTGAGTACGGAACCCTGAAAAGGTCTATACGCCTTCATTCGTACTTAGCTCACATGGTACGCTGCACGCAACGTATGTTTGTGAAGTGCAGCATGAGTTGAGGGAAGGTTAGTTACAAGTTTGTTCTTTAAGTACTGTAAAAAACCGTTCTGTGCTCTGCATGTGCATAATACAATTTAATAAAATGGTTTCTAGGGAACCAAATAAGCTTACTTAGGTATAAAGGCAGGAGGTACTTCAGAATGCTACTGGACGCTGGACGTGTTGGAGTCTCAGGGCCTAAATAGGGCTGACGGAAAAAGGCCAGATTGTTTGACACTGCTGAAAACGCAGCCCCGTTTGGGATGCGACGTGTGTAAGCATACTTGCCCCTTCACACCTACCACAGGGCGCGTCGGAGCAGCCGCCGAAAATACAGCAAAACTTAAACGAGCGAAATATTCTAATTCTAATTTGGAGCCTGCCTACGAATTTGTACATAGGTACCAGTAGCCGTAGAGACCAGCGGCTCTTAGTGTGCTGAGGCAAAAAAAACTATCAATAAGTTAAGACAATGATGCCTACGTGAAAAAAGGGGCGACCCCAGGTCCGGCGCATATTTAGTGTAAGACACGTCGTTAGCCACACAGCGAAGCAACGCGAGCAGCGTTATAGGCACAAGCTCATCGGAACCATCTACCGCAAAAGTACTGCAAGTTCCCGGCCCTAATTCTGCATCCAAAAAGGAGTCGAACAGGATGATCGATCCACTATCTCCAAAGCTGTTTACCTCTTGCCTACAGGAAATCGTCCAGAAGCTGGTGGCTAAAAGGGAAACAATGGGCATTGACGTCGGCGAAATAAGGTTGAAAAACCTGCGTTCTTCCGACGGCATAGTCTTGTTTCCCCACACTGCACCTCATTTAGAGAAAATGTTAGACCTTAGACCAGCAAGTCTTGAAGTCGGATTCGAAATGAACAGGACAAAAACCCAGTTAATGGTCAATGGAGTGAAACGTAGGGTCACGGTAGATGGGCAGGATATACAATTTTGTTGACGAATACACCTGCATGGGCCAGATAGAATCATTCGATAATATGCAGTCCAAGGAAATCGATCGACGCATCGAAAACGCCTGGAAGACCTTCTGGTCCACGAAGGGCCATCTTCCACTGGCATCAAAACACAAACACTTCAACATGTGTATCCTTGCTTATCCTAACAACCTAAAGCGCATAAACTTGGTCATTAACAGAAGCCCAATAATAGTCCCAACTCAAGAATATGACAGTACTAAAAATCGCCATTTAATAAAACTTAGCCAAATTTGAAAACTTGAATCTCATAAACGGTTTAACCGATTTTGATGTGGTTTTCAATATACGATAAGAAATATGTTTGATTTTATCATTTAGTGCTTTTTGTAGACTTTTTTCTATATGGAACACACTATTTGCAAAAATAAAGTGTAAAAGGAAAAAATAAGTTTTCAATTTTTTATACATTATTTTTGTATTGACATATTTTGTTTTATTTATTTTTTTACGATAAAGAAAGTCATTTTCTTACAATTGATACCAAATTTAACGAAATCGGATGATCTGTAAAATTTGTAGGATTTTTTTTCTGTTTATAACAGACCTCGCTTCACCTCGGCTCCTAAGGGACGAAATTACCGGTTCTTCGAAAAAAATCGTTTTATTGAGCCTCCACTATCATCGTGCAAAGCGGCTTGCTTTCCTCTCAAAATGCAGCTTTCGGGCAAAAAAGCTTCATAACCAGTAAGACTAAAATGACAAATGTACATTTTAGTAATTTCTATATTAAAAAAAATCGGCCAAGTGCGAGTCGGACTCGCGTTCCAAGGGTTCCGTACATTAAGTCCCACTCACGCTTGACTGCTCATTTCTAATAGGTTTTTTTGGCTAATGACTAAATTGCCTATTAGCAGTCTAGCACTTACGCCGATGCTAAGACGTTCCTGTACCGACCTGTTCCACATCCGCACCCGCATTAAATTCCGCATCGATTTTATGCGGATGCGGATGCTGATGCGGATGTTGAAAATAATGCGGAAGTTCCGCGGATGCGGATGCGGATATTCGCAACATCCCTGATAATAACCTATTTGATAACTCTAATACAGTTGTTTCTAAACTTCACATCGCGGACATCCTAACTTTCTTTAGCCACAATACAGACAAAATATGTCATTATGAATGTCCTGTAATCTTATCGGCCTTAAGTAGTGTTTTGAATAACGCCCATTTTGAGGCTTAAAGACCCGAACCCTTAAGACTCTCGAGGCTTATCGCCTCAAAGGCGGCAAAGACGATTTCTTACATCCATACGTGTAAAATAAATAAACACAATTCTCAAAGCTTTATACGCATAATGCCAAAAACGCAAAACGCCATTTTGTCGTTGCGCGTAATTAAAAAATAATACGCATAACGCCAAATACGCTTTATGACATAAACGCAGAATGCCAAAAAACGCATAATGCCAAAAACGCAGAAAGACAAAAACGCTTACATATAATTATATTATGTTAACAGGAACTATATATAGTAATTAGGGCAGTATGAGCAATGGGCTTGCATGTTGCGGTAGGTAAGTATGTGAAAAAACATTCGTTATTTATTCTTTAATCGAGGAAGGTGTGAATGGTGTGATGTAATACCCTGATAATATGAAAATAATATAATAACAAAAGTACAAAGACCTGTATTCGACTTAGTTAGGTAACTATAGTTTGTCAAAGGACTGTCTCATTTCAAACATAGACAGAGAGAATCATACTATCTTTGACTTAGACTAGTACTAGCACTCAAAAGAAAAGGATGAGTATAGTTTTTTTGTTCTTAATTACTGACAATTTTGTTTGACCAACTAGGTAATTATATAACAGATAACATTTATGTATGGAAGGTTTTGGATGATATCAAATAATTTTTTGGGTGTCATTAGCTTTTGGCATTATGCGTATTTGGTTTTTAAAAAAAATTGGCATTATGCGTATTTGGTTTTTATACAGCTTTGGCATTCCACGTATTTGGCATTAACAGAATTTGGCAATACACGTCTTTGGCGTTTCGCGTATGAATGGCGTTTTGCGTTTTTGGCATTATGCGTCTAAAGGTTCTCCAAATATAGTCGAGTCTTCAAGACTTACGAGTCTTGAGGGCTCGAGTCTTTAAGCCTAAAAATAAGCGTTAAGGTGACAGTCGTTTTCCAACCGCAGCTGCACTACTGTTCATTTTACTATGGAAATTGACAGTAACAGCGACGCGTTCAGTACCAGTAGTGCAGCTGCGGTCAGAAATGTAATGTTACCCTTAAGGTGACATCAGTCGATTTCCAACCGCAGCTGCACTACCGTTTCATTTTACTATGGAAATTGACAGTAACAGCGACGCGTTCAGTACCAGTAGTGCAACTGCGGTAGGAAATGGACTGTCACCTTTATTCACAACACTGGCCTTAAGTCGTTGTAAAGCTCTGTTAACTCGGTTAAAGAACTGGTACCGGACCGTTTACGTGTTTGTCCGTAAAACAATTATAACCTTAGAGTCTATTTCATAATCGGATTGGGGACGTCGCTCGATGTCCGCGTCGCTTTGTATCAGGCGTGGGTCCAGTTGTGACTGAAATGTTACTTTCCTTTAAGATTCCTGAATAAAAAAACCTTTTATTTATTGCATTAAAAAAAAAACAAATTTGAATTCAACCACGACCAGGCGTGGCTCACTCCGCGATTTCGTCGCGTCGCTACAAGTACACGCGGCCCACACCAATTTTGGTGTCTAGCCATAGTAGTTGCCGCGCACCGCTATGGAACGGACGCCTGCTCGCGCTTGCGCCACCTAGCGGTCATATCTGTCGTAATAGACGCGTTTTGTTAGAGAGTGAATCTTCTGTATCTACCTACTAATATTATTTATTCTGTGCCACAACAAGTTTTCATGGGAAGTGCTACGTCAAGTATGGCGGTCTTATAAGCTGTAACAGACGGGCGTACCGAAAGGCCACCTTGGTTTTGGTCCGAGGCCTGTTCAACCCAGTGGACGGTGGTCTGCCCGTACGTTCGTCAAGGACGCATCTATCGCGGGCATCTGCTCAGCAATGGCCGACGCATCCAAATTCGCAACCCCCGATGGACGCATTATCGCGTAACGTGACATACGGCTATGTTATTGCAAGCGTAAGCAGGCGTGGCTCACTCCGCGATTATGTCGCGTCTCCACAAGTACCCATAAGTACATGCAGCCCACACCAATTTCGGTGTCTGGCCATAGTAGTTGGCGCGCACCGCTACGGGACGAACGCCTGCTCGCGCTTGCGCCACCTAGCGGTCATATCGTCATAGACGCGTTTTGTTAGAGAGTGAATCTTCTGTAAGTACCTAGTACTATTACTACTGTGGCGTAAGCTAGATAATGTTACCTACATACCATAAAAATATATCATTTCCTAAATTTTTGTAATAAAACTTAAAGAACTAGTTAAACGCAATTCCAACCGCCATAAACCAGAATTAAAAACCGCTAAGGCGGCCGCTGGCAATGGGGCCACATCGGAGAGGTTCGCTGCATTAATAATGAATTTTTGCCGAGTCCGCTTCGCTAAGAACAAGTTAAATTAGATCGGGGTACTTGAGAATGGGAACTCAAATGTTTATTGTGTAATGCCTTGTATCTCCCGAGATTGGTAAATACAGTTTTACATTGCCATTACGGTATAAAACTTTAAATAATTAAGATGACATGTGAAACTTTCGGAAGTTAGAAAACTACTTTTAACAAAACACGGTTTCGTAAAACGACCCAACTATAGTCTAATACTACCTCGGAATAATAAACCAACAGGAACCGCCATTAACAGGCGTTCCCCTCTGCCAAAAGTCGGCGGCCGCCGGTCAAGGAGGTTATATAAAACTAGTTGCGATACGTCATACGCCATTCAGCAAACGTCAGTCTAAGCGGAATGTTAGGAGCAGAAAATGCCGAATTGTAGCGTTTTCTCCTGTAAAAACCGATCGGAAACATCTAGCGTACTTAAAGAACACGTTTCTTTTCATATGTAAGTACTATTACATGTAAATATTATCAAATAGTGCACTAATTTAGCAAAAAACTAAAAAACATTGTCAATCTGAAAGTGATACCACTTCATGGTACTAGATCTAATTTAGGGTAATATTTAAAGAAGACTTTCTAAATATTCATTAGGTATACCTAACTTCTAATTTGCGTTGCTTATTATTATATAATTTATATAACACATTATTTTTATATACGACCTTATTTTTATATCAACATAATCCATTCAATGAAATAAATAGTATAAATCATAAATAACGTGATATTACCGATATAGGGTCATTGTGCTATTTTCCGTCCATGCTCTAGTCTCTAGTTTTCGTCCACATGACAGATTAGCAAATAACATATTTGATATTTAATTTGCTACTTACCAAATACATTTTTTATGTAGATGGATATATTGTCTCGACATTAAGGATTGCATTAAGTCCAAATTTGTGCAGCAATGTAGATTTATATTCAATTTCGTCAAGTGGACGAAAACTAGATCTGGACGAAAACTAACGCACCTACCCTACTACTGTTTGAAAATTCATCTTTCTCTTAGTTTCTATCGTATATTTTTTATTTGACATGTCCAATATTTGTATTGTATTTTATTTATTTTAAGGTATTTACTGCCATCATTTTCCATAAATAGGCACTTTTAATTTATTACTCTGGTATCACTCTACCATAGTTAGCGATGGGACACCATAAAAACCAATATCGATAAAATCTATATGAACATTATAAATATATTGTTATTTTGATTTACTTTTTTAGATTTCCAAAAGATGCAATAAATTTTCAACATAAGTAGTTTTCAGCTTATCAAGCCATCGAAAACCTAAAAATATTGCAATATCAGTCACGTTTTAAAGATCTAAGAACTGCATAAGTAAGTTTGTAATTCAATATAAATATATGCTATTACAAAGTTACTGTTGCAGTTCCTACAAATAGTAGGTAAAGTAAAGGTACACTACGATGTATGTACGATGTGAGTATGAATAAAGATGTGTTTAGTTAGGATAATATGTGTATACATAGTATGGGTATGAGTACCCGAAAAGAAGGACTGTCTACAAAAAGAGTTGAGATCCCATCAAAAACATTACATGTAAAAAGGTGCAAGTCTCGCAACGCTTTTATTACAAAAAGTTCTAAGATGTAACATGAAACCAAGCCGGTTATTTTAATCAGTGCCAGGGGGTGTTAAAACCGTATCAATAAGATATAATGACTTGGCAATCGCACATAATGCTTTACTCGTACCGTACTCGTAAATATGTGTAATGCTCAAACTGCAATTAGCGCTAGCTGCGCTTATGTTCAATTAGAATTATTTTTAGTAGGTGACGATGATCCTTATGTCATTATGCAGCCGTGCGATGGCCAAGTCATTATACTTATTACAAATTAAAGATATCTTATTGATACGGTTTTAACACCCCCTGGCACTGATTAAAATAACCGACTTGGTTTCACATTAGATCATAGCATTACATCTCAAAACTTTTTTGTAGTAGAAGCGTTGCGAGACTTGCACCTTTTTACATGTAATGTTTTTGATGGTTATAATTGACTAAAGCAGACAGTTAAAATTCAGTCAATAAAATATCGACACTATTATCGACAAGTCCCTCGCACTTCTACGTTTACTTAGAACTGACATCATCTCGTTCACGGACAGGGTTGTCTGTGTTTGTTCTTGTATTTGTGTGAATATAGTTTATGCTAGTGTTTGATAATTTTGTCGTGTGCGTGTGTAGCGACGCATGCAAAAAATGCATTAGTGTTTACATTATTTGTGTGCGTTCCTCGCCCCCCGCGCCGAAAACGGCAGAATTTTTTACATAGAAATTAGTGCGTGTCACTACTCCATATGATTATTCCTCCGAGAATACTACACACAACTTGCCAATATTCTTTTTTGGTTTTGACTGAGTTATTTCTTCCATTTATAAAATTATTTTGCCTTAGAGCATCAAAGTTAAAATATACGTATAGGTATTCAGGTACACCTGAACGAAGATATAAGGGTTAAATTTGGACCATTTGGGAGTATTTGGACCATTGTTATGTGGTTTTACGGTTCTTATTTAGGCGGTCATCACATTGGACGTAGATTTGCACACGAATATAAAAAAAACTTAATAAAATCTAATTCCCCGCCATCAATATTGCATGCTCCTTGCGGCCTGATTACGTCCATAGCTCGGCAAATCACGTAGCACGGCATACTTAACGGCAGTTTGTATTCTGATTCAATATGGCCGTATCGATTAACGATACAAAACGCACTTTGTGCACACCGAGCCTGTCACGGTGTCATTATTGCAAAACCGAGTTTCAGTCAAAATAGACGCGGCAACCCTAATTGCATTGTCAATCTATTCCAAACCGTAATACTTCGTGATAGAGTTGAAAAAGGCTCGGCGAATTGAACGGTTGTGTCGTTTGGCTAGGGCTGTGCTCTCCAGTCAATAAAGGAGGCTTAGCGGCATCGATAACTTTGTGTTTTGCTATATTTATGCGTTCCGCTTGGCCCGAGAACACCTGTTTGTGTGCATGCCTGCCAGCAATCGCGATGTCACGTCGAATGCTGCTCGTAGCCAAATGATGTTGCCAATGCGAAAGAGTTGTACGTAATAACGTAGTTGAATACAACTATTACATTTGTTAGACAGTCTTTTAAAGTAATAAATATAAACGCGATTTTGGGGTTTTGTAGGTTTGGTTTGGGAATTTTGTTGAATAAAAAAAGGCATTTATTCGCTCACAATGCATTGTAGATAGTAAAGGCATTTATTTGTTAGTGAGTTTGTGATGTCTGTGCAATTTATCTCCAGAACTGATGGACCGCTTTTGTTGCGGATTTTTTTGAAAAAATACAGAGCGATGTTTCTTAGGCTGCTTTTTACGTTATTATGGACTGTTAAATCATACTACCTAGGTGATTAAACGGTTGTTCCTCACTTGATAAAGTTTGAACCCAAACTTATCTAATTTCGATTTAGAAAGGAAGGGAGTTCCGTAACATAAGATTCTATGTTTGATAAGCCAAACGATCTCTTGGTGGCTACAGTAAAAGTCAGTAAAAGTACAGTAAAGAGTCATTTATTTATATCGAATTCTCCTTCATAAGCCAATAGTCAAGTCAGTCAATCAATCATGTAAGTTATAGGTGCCTCTAAGTTTGTTCTCATGGCCGTTCGTTGTGTTTTCCGTAGTCTCGTGAAACGTCACATCTCGAAGAAGTAAGCGGATTTTATCGATACGTTGACATGACTTAGGGCAACCCTAATGACAATGGCTATTCCAGCTAAGTCCACCTCGACTTTACAACGAGCCACCATAACGAGGTGCTTTGACACATTTCAGCAATAACCTTAAGTATACCTAGGCCATATACTCGACTAGTGGCATTGGAAGTAGCAAGGGAAGTAGGCAGAAACGTAGTGTGGCCGCGCTACTCGGCCGCCATACTGCCCTGCATACTTCCCTCGCTACTACTACCCATACCACTCGTCGAGTGTGTGGCCTAGGTTACCAAGAGTATCGAGGCCGAAAACGCTAGCGGCTGCGGACATTCCTGGCTAGCTTTGTGAATTTTGTCTTACTCAGCTAATTGGCTAGTTTCCTCATGATATTTTTTTTTTGTTTCAGGTGAGTGAATACGAGTGAGTGTGCAATTGAGACGACCGATGGAAGATCTACCACGCTGAATAGCATGCACTATACTCAAGGTAAGAATACTATAGGTAATATACTAATTACAAATATTAACGTTATAACACAAATCTTCGTAAAATGGACCAAACAATTGCAAACCACTTCTTAAGTAAAGAAACGTATGCCAAAATAAATAAAATAAAATTCAAATTTATTAATTTCAAATTTTTAAAATACATATAGGTATCTTGTTACTAAGTATCACTTTAGCAACAGTCAGAATCACAAGCTTTTCGATTTTTTAAAGACAAAAGTATTCAAAGTTTCATTTTTCGTCTCCATTATTATTTTTCATAGAGTTTGACTGACGGCAACGAAAGTATACTGCGGGCGCAGCATGGTTCCATTTTTATCGCCTGTCACTATTATGTCCGTCACTTTCGCACTTATATAGCTGTTAGAACGTGACAGGCATGGTGACAAGCGATGAAAATGCGGCCGTGCTACAGCCGCTGAACTTACTTTTGAAATACTTTTTTCCGAGTAGAAACATCATAAAGTTACTAAACTAAAAAACCGGCCAAGTGCGAGTCGGACTCGCGCACGGAGGGTTCCACAACATCAACAAAAAATAGAGCAAAACAAGCAAAAAAACGGTCACCCATCCAAGTACTGACCCCGCCCGACGTTGCTTAACTTCGGTCAAAAATCACTTTTGTTGTATGGGAGCCCCACTTAAATGTTTTATTTTATTCTGTTTTTAGTATTTGTTGTTATAGCGGCAACAGAAATACATCATCTGTGAAAATTTCAACTGTCTAGCTATCACGGTTCGAGAGATACAGCCTGGTGACAGACGGACGGACGGACGGACGGACGGACGGACGGACGGACGGACGGACAGCGGAGTCTTAGTAATAGGGTCCCGTTTTTACCTTTTGGGTACGGAACCCTAAAAAGTGGCGCACACCTACTACTTTTAGAAAAAAATCATACATAATATTTAATTTTAATGCAAACCGAATTGCGTTGACATTGAAATCGTCTCCATATTAGGTATATGTCTGGCCGACAATATGTACATATGTAATACGTGTTGTATGCAAACGGTGGAAAGCACGCCTAGCACGGCCCGGCGCGGCAGACGATTTGGTTGATTTCACCCTATCATCGGTACATTGTCACAATTAGAGGGCGATGTTAAGGCCACCTCACACTGGAGGATATGCTGGTGTATAATTTATATACTAAATCTAAAATTATATGAATATGGTGTATAAAAAGAGTCAGTTTTTAAATTCTTTTTCTCCATTAGTTTCTAAGAAGATAGCAAAAATATGTAAACTAGACGTGTAAAATATGTTTTTCCTTGTATAAAGAGGACAATATACCTATTATTTTCATTCCCGCTTCAATTCCCGCCACTGCAATGCTACAGTAATTCAGTTTTACTCTGCTCAGTCATATTTATTTATTTAGCCGCGATCATGACCAGTGAAACCTGTGTCGAAACGTCGGTAAATAAAGGTAATTGAATAAATTTCGCGTTATACCCGTCTATTAATGTGAGTTAACATATTTATTTCTTCAATATTTTACAACACAAAACATTAAACATAAACAACTACCGATACCAAAGGACTTTATGCGACATGGCAATCTCTACCACTTAGTCTCGGACTAGACAGTCAAAATATAGCATTCGCTTCGCTACATGCACGCATCAACCCCGAACTATCAATGCGAATTGCAAACTGGATATTTAACAGGGTGGTTAGGTAGGGGTGGTAATCAGACTTTGCCCTGTGAACATAGATCACTTACTTATAGATGGAATAGACGACCGCCAAATCAATCTTAGAAATAAATTAGAAGTGGAAAAATTCACCGTCTTGGGTGGGACTAGAACCCATGGCCCATGACCACTGGATCACTATATAGTAGAGTGCTCTGCCATTTGAGCTACCAAGACCGTATCCATTACCATACCTAATATACAGATAGGGAGGCTCTAGCGACATCTACCGTAAGAGACTTACACTTCTTAAACGGCTACCAGAGTTCCAAGACATATTGGAAATTCACCAGTAACGCTGCGCTATTCCATACTTTATTTATTTTGTATCAAGTTACAAATATTGCCGTTATAAATATTGAAATTCATTGATAATCTGAGGTAGCAAAAGTATCTACCGTAGAACCACCCTAATTCCGCCGTTGGTGCCCAACTTCGCCCACATTACTTTATAATGATAATTTTACCAAGACATAGATATATGTACATTTATATTCAATTGATTCCACGATAAAAAGAGCTGTGAAAAATAGTTTTAAAGTAAAAATAAACTAAATAACCTATCTTCGCCGCCCGTCCCCAACTTCGCCTTATCACTTCTTTTAATGAAAATTAGAACAAAACATTTCAAAAAGATACAGGCTCATTGTAACGTGCACCTGATATCAATCCGATATTAAAATAATATTGGAATCATATTATCAGCTTGCTATCATTCGCGCGGGCTTCTCGCTCGCACTACGTACACGAATGATTTGATGTGAAAGTTATTTGTCTATATTTAATAATTTGATTTGTTCCCAAAGTTGTCTATTGGGTTTAGTCTATGCTACCAATAGGGTAAGGGTACGGAAGCAAGGCCTTTTGTTCCAATAGGATGAGTTAGATACCTAACTGACGGGTAATTAGTCCGAATCGAATTTGTATGTGTGATTTGTCAACACCACATGCATTTACCTTCTTCGTTTCTTTACTATGAGAAAGAACTCCACACAGAAAAGTTATACTCAACGCATTTCATGTGTAACTATAAAGGATCTTAGGACTATTAATGCTTCGTCACACAGGCGCGTTTTCCGGGCGCGCCGCTTTTACATATAAAATGCTCACGCCGCGCCCGGAATACGCGCCTGTGTGACGAAGCCTTTAAATAAACATCTAAACTCACTTAAGAATTCTTGGATATAATATTTAATTTGCTTTGCTAAGTAAATGTTGCTTTAATAGCAATTTAGTTAGGCGTATTTATCAAAAAAATATATGCATTTATTAGTATCTACTATCTATTGAATGTGCCTACCTAATCATTCCTGCTGTCAATATTGCAGAATGAAAAACTCACGATAGGCACGCTTACTGAACTAGTTAATTAAATGCAATTATTTACCACAATTAATCATTATGTTCCACTTGGTATTTATTCAATACTGTAGTGTAAATTACACTTACTTCATTCGACAATTAATTTGATATTAATATTTATACAACATCCATCCAATATCATACAACGTCCCCAAAATCATGTTACAAATAGGCTATTACCTTACCAGGTCCTGTAACACGAGTCACCCTGTATGAAAGTTTAATTTTAATCTTTGTACACCATTTTCCTAATTGCTGTACAGTTTGTCACTTCCCCTTCCACGGCAATCAAGCTACGTTTTGCACCTAATAAATCCCTTCTCAAACCAATTTCGGCTTTCAGGCGGCACGATAAGGTCTTTATTTGAACGAAGATAGATTTACGATCTGTGATACAATTGAGCGTACCAGTGAATTCAAATATTTTGTTCAATTATAAACGTTCTGCGTTTGGGAATATGAGACATGCATAATTTACGAGGATGTTAAAACTATGTTTGTATAAAAAGCGGCCACGAACTATAACTTTTGAGCAACAACGTTACTATTTTCTTAAGGTTTTCAAGTATTTTTCACCACACCAACTCGTAAAGGCTTACTTTGTTCGTCAAAAACTGATTAAACCTCGTGCCTTGAAATACTCGCAACGCTCAAGATTCAATTTTTTCGAATTTTGGAATCTCGCCTAACCGGGTATCAAAATTATCACGAGGTATAAAACAAACGACTTTTCGCCCTTGTTTGGATGTACAACAAATTGTGTCAAAATATTTTCAATAATGTTAATATCCATAGAGGAAAATAAGGATTACGTTTGTATGAAAAGGCGATTTAGCGCGAGTCCTCCACTTTGGTCTTAACCACTTTTATAAGTAGCTTATGCCGTTAACAACTTTACGAGTTATCGCCCAGGATTTGATGACTGACGAAATTTGATTTTTATTATGTCAATACATTTAGAACAAAAGCGCAGAGCAATACACAACACGTTGCGTATTAGCCGCGTCAAATCCAACGTTGCTGAAAAAAATCGCAAGCAACTACCATCCGCATAGCGATGTATAGATAAGTCACGGTCTCACAGACCACTCGAGACGCGGCTGAGGGCGCACCCAAACAAGCCTGGCGATTCACGAAGCGTAGCGACTTACGGAGTCTACATGCACGCCATAGACTAGGTATGATATGATGACGATGATGATGACATCATAAGTGGAGGACCCGAGCGAAATCGATCATGAAGATTGGCCCCGACGGAAGACCAGCGCTAACCTTTTTTTTTTTAACGATGTGGTAATGCTGTTACGCATACCCCCTGTCGGGGGTTATGTGGGATTCCCATCTCCCATTCCTTTCTCTTAGCGAGAAAAGGTGGGAGACGTCCTACCCACTAAACCCACCATCGCCTTTTCATACAAACGTAGTCCTCATCTTCCTCTCTGGATATTAAAATTATTGAAAATATTTTGACACAACTTGTTGTATATGTGTTGTATATCAACTACAGCTATAATGCCCCCATATTTTTTTTCGAATTTTTAATTATTATAAGAATTAGCATTTTAAAATTTGTATATATGATTCCTGTTTTTCACTCCTAATTTTTACCATAATCAAAAAATCTAAAAAAGTCAAAAGTAGGTAAGTATTGCAGTGCTGCTTTCGGTAGGTAATAAAGAGGTCAAAGTATACTAGTTACGAGCGCATCTCATGAACTCGTGGTGAAATAATTGCGAATATGGCAGTGCGTACCTGCGAGAAATCACAGTCATTAGTATGGAGCAAGTGTAGTTTAAAACTAACTTAACGTTAATTATGGTGCTTACGTTTGATTTACAGTCTCTTTGAGTTTAATTCGCTTAAAATTAGTACAAATATATTCGTATGACTCGTTATGTACCATATATCGGCGTTATGTATGTTTTGTCGTATGAAAAAGACTGGCACAAGAAATAAATGATTCGCGATTACTCCACCGACAATAGCAAAGCTCTTAAGTTATGATGATGATGGCGATGATCATCATGTATGAACATACATCATCATGTATGTTTTTATTTTAGGTAGGTAGGTATAATTATTAATAATGGCGTATTTTTTACAATATCTTAGAACAAATTATTCCTGTGTTTAATGCTTAATATGATTTTATATGTATTTTAATAGAAACCGAATCAATAATAATATAATTATCCTCTTCTCAGAAAATGGCAGATCGAAATGCCTTTTCATTGTTTTCATACTCAAAATATTTACATCATCTGTGGACTTCAAACAAAAAATCTCATTAAAGTTCTTATTGAAAACATTACTATATACCTAACGGCTCACGCCAGACCAATTCGGATGAGATAAAAGCATTGAATCCAAATCAGAAGTCGGCGCACGAGCCTTGGAAGGCGGCCAACGCCATCTCTTATCTTAAATTGAAACTTCTTGTAAAATGGGACTATTAGATATCGTAGATACGCCTACCTACTATAGGTAGGCTGGCTGAGGTAGGTAACTATAGGTAACTTGAGATTCATTCGACTAACTGGCGTATTTTGATTTTAATAACAGGTTATGAATTAGATCTAACGAGCATTTGATCTGTCAGTGTCAAAAGTGACGTTTCTGGTTGAAGAAATGTCACTAAGTGTAGATACACTTCATAGCTATATATTTAATGCATGATAGTAACTATTACACTGGAGGCCTAGTGGTAAGAGCGTGCGACTTGCAACCCGGAGGTCGCGGGTTCAAACCCCGGCTCGTACCAACGAGTTATTCGGAACTTATGTACGAAATGTCATTTGATAATTTACCAGTCGCTTTTCGGTGAAGGAAAACTTCGTGAGGAAACCGGACTAATCCCAAGCCTAGTTTACCGTCTGGGTAGAAGGCCAGATGGCAGTGGCTTTCGTAGTGCCTAAGCCACTTCCTAGAATAAGTTGCCAAGCGGACCCCAGGCTCCCATGAGCCGTGGCAAAATGCCGATGCCGGGACAACGCGAGGATGATGACGATGAGATGATTACACTTTACTAAACGATATCGTATTAGACAAAAACAATTGTGTTATTATTAAAAATTACTAGTTTGTCCTGTAAATGAATGCTCCCAGATTTACAGAAAACTGCCTGCTTTCAATACAGGTACCCGTCTGGCGCTGAGTAACACAGGCTGTGGAGCGTTTAGACCACTTCCTTGATCGGCAAGGTAAACAAACACGGCAGTATTAAAAATAATAAATATTTGGGAACAATCTTACACAGATCGAACTAACCAAAGCTTGTACTTTAAAGCGCAACTAAAGTTTCAGTAACGTCAAACCATTACATTTCTGACTAAATGTATGAAATTTGACATTGACCGTCAGTTTTGTATCGATTGCTAACCGGCCGTTAATGGTACACAGTTAAGTGAAAATGCCCACATACGTAAGTATACAAATAAATACATACTTATTTGTATTAAGTATACTTAACACAAATAAATACCCCTTGCCGGGGTTCGACTCAGGACCCTTAACCAGGACCTGCTGCTTTGTAAGTTAGGCAGGTCACTACTGGTATGTAGTACGTTAAGTAGGTACCATAAACTATAAAACTTTGCCCTTTAACATAACATTGCCCACCGCGTCACAGTTCAGTAAATGATAAATAACTTAAAGTAGTAACAGATACACTTACGGGTATGAAGTAGTATTTGTATTACAGATTTTCTGATACAGTTTCACCTATGGTCAAACCCGATAAGTCGAGTAAAAGGGTTTTTGAAATTAGAACTATAGGTATGTGACATGCGTAGAAATCTTATTTGAATAAAATATTTTGATTTATCGGGTTTGACCGCCCAGCTCTCGAAATACCTATAGTCTTAACAGTATTTAGGACCATATTTTAATAGCGCTCAATGTTTGAAGTGATATTTTCAAACTGCGTGAAGACTTGCTTTCACTAGCTATTAATTTAGTAACTCGCTTCCATTCAGCTTGCCTCGCTCAACGCGCCTCCACGCGCGTCTCGTCACTCAGTGGCACTCAATAATGCATGCGCACACCACAGTCCCCGATCTGCTTTCACGAAAAAATGCAACGTACACTGGCTCGTGTGAATACGCTTTATGCGGTTTGAGTACACGGTTTGGTGTATGTGTTTAGGCTTTATATTTTGAGGTTTGGTGAATAATGCGAAAGATGGCGTTGTCTGTGTTTTAGGTCTCTCTTATTGGATTTTATTTAAAGATACCGTTCGGATTCAGACTGCATTACTGCGGCATGCCGCCTGATAAGGTCAAAATTGCAATCGCTTTAGTAATAGTACATTACGATACAAGTGCGAAAAGTAGGGAATTCGCAACGGGTGGTGGCGATAAATAGACCCACGATCAAAGGGAGTGTTTTAAATCGACACGAGTTGCGAATTACCTTTTCGCACGTGTATTGTACAACGTTTTACAGTACATATATGTATATGGCTCTTTAAATTTTTGACATAGGCACGTATTGTGCTAGTTACCGCACTAGGGTGGTAAAGTAGCAGCAGTACCATAATGTACTGTAAAAAGCGTTACTTTTCCCAAACGGAACTCAAGCACTGCAATCGGGATGACGATGGGCAGAGATTAAGCAAAAACCGTATGCAAAAGTTATAACAATATTTCACAGCTAAGAATGCCTGTATACGTGCTCACGTAAGCTGAGAATAGTGTTGCTTAAGACTCGAGTCAATTGAGTCCTGTGCTTGAAGACTCGACCTCGACTCTTATAATTAAGTGTAAACTCGATTATTTTCAACTTGTTAGAGATCCGAGTCTTTTGTAGAGTTCTTTTGAGAGAACTCTCGATTTTTTTACAAATTCGAAATTCATTGCATTGTTTATCTAAAATTCGTGGTTTAGGTATGCAAATCGTACAATATTGCCTAATTTCTTTACTGTTATTTAAGAAAAATCTATAAAATTGATGATGGAGTCTTTATTCGTAGGCTCGAGACCTTTGGAGCTCTTAAAAAGACTCAACAAAGGACTCGACTCGGGATTTAAGACTCAGTAGTTTTTTAAGCGCCGAGTCTCGTAAAAGCGAGCTGAGTTCAAATTTAGACTCATAGGACTCGAGTTCCAACCAACACTAGCTGAGAAGCGTCTATTGTCATTGAGACAATGGAGGCGTTATTTATAGCTGTTCGGCTTCATTACTGCGATAATCTTTGACACGAGCTGCCATTGTTGGCGTCTGCTTATTAGGTGTTTTACTTCCTGGTCACATGTTTAGCACACCCACTTGTGCATGGAAAGTGCATAGGTCTCTTAAATGTAGTGTTTAGTTTTATAGTTGCCCAATTTGACAGTAGATGTCGCTGTTCTATCGGTTACTTCGCGCTACTGTAATTTTTCTACAGCCCCTTATAGGTAAGCGCTTAAGTAGGCCTGCCGGCCTAGCCGAGCTGACAATCACTATCGCTTCGACAACGAAACGCTTTGTGTATCTCTATCACTCTTCCTTATTAGTGCGACAGTGACAGTTGAGTTTCAATCGCTACGGAGTGTAAGCGATTGGCACGTTAGCTACGCGGCCTGTACCATGAGTCACTGGCAGTGTCAAAACTGACATACTTATACGCTAACGTCGAGGTAATTTACTTTCTATATATGCTCGCACTAATATGCAAGTACGAGCGAGATGCATAGTAAGTAAGTTACGTTCTCAATAGCGTTAATGTCAGTACCAAACTGGTGATAGCCACACAGACCACAGACAATCTATACAGCGATATTCAAACGCATTTAAAACCACGCCGCGCAATAAAAATGAAACGTTACTGCCAAATCGCAGTAAGATTAAAACCGCCTTCTATGATCCAATTTGGCAACTCGTCTTACATCGTTTAATAGTAAAGTGTAAAAACTGCAACATTAAAAGAGTGGCTACACGGTAGAGTGACCATGGTTCCCCGTGGTAATCAAATAAAAATAACAGTCTACATACATTTTATGTTGATATTTTGAAATCCACATTTTGCCCCCGAATGCGTTTGTCTTAAAACTCTTAAAAACAACATCTTTGCTAACGCTTAGCTTTGGGTCGGCAACGTGCATGTAACACCCCTGGAGTTGCTGGCGTCCATAGGCTATGGTGATCAGTTATCATTTAGTAATTTCTGTGTACCTTACTCTTTTTATGTCTATTTTTTGTGTCGTTGGCGTATGTGTCGTCTCATAGTTTTAAGTCAGGTCCCCACTGAAAACCAGCGCCACGGATTGCCGCGGCATTATTTTTTTTATGCCTGTATGTTTTCATTTCAATTATGTAATATGTTGTGGCGTTAAATAAATGTATTTTCTTTCTTTCTTTCTTTCTAGTAGTAACGAAACTGCCAAGCTACATATTTCGACTAAGGTGTAGAGTTTGTGAAGTTAGAGCTTGTAGAGTTAGGGCGTATAGAGTAAGAAGCACATGGTCGAGGCAACATCTTATATGAAAATAATTACCACGGCATTTCTACGCTCCGCATAGATTTTCTGCAATGATTGCCAGTGGTATTTGATAGTAATTACTGACTTATACCAGCAGCAATATCAATAGTTATCAGTACTGTATTGATATTATCCGTCCTGTCCTGCGAGATATAAACCTCACAAACCGAACAAATAGTTCCACTATTTTGGAAAAAAATCCAAAAACTTAGGTAAGGTAAGTAGCACTAGCCACTAGGTATAGAAGATCAAATTGGAAATTAAATTACGAAAAAAAAAAACTAACCGTAAGTATGTTATAAATTATATTCGAAACATTTCTTTTTAAATAGGATATTTATATACATATTTAACAAGCTCATATGCACCCTACACACAGTATTTGCAGTGATATTTGTTAGAGAGCCAAGTCTCAGGCCACTGGCAACCGGCCTATCAGATCACGCCCATTGTAAACTGTGATAACCCACTTTTCCGTGAAATGTTTTGTGTGTATGACGTCTGCACATAAATGCTTTTGTACGTTTAAATGTTACTTTATTAAATTGGTGGTTCGCGGATGTTTTGTTATGTAAAATGCGCTAAGATGCGTTTTAAAAACTTTTTCCTATGTTAGGGACATTGAATTCACATACCTAATTGATTTTTAATTGATATTGTTAACTGAAAAACGCAGTAAAACGAATGTGACACAGAGGCAGCAAGAATGGGTATTTGAAATATATAATATAACTACTTTACGCGTTCCTTGTTTTTACAGTAACCAATAGATTTCTTTATTTAAAATTTGTACCAAGAGTTGTAAATCTCTGCTCCAAGCTCCAAATTTTAAGTGTGACAATTTCGGAAATTAAATTTGTTGCTTATGCCGTTTTCAGGTGACATAAGGGCATGGCTAACGAATTGTAATAAAAGTTCTAGTGACCATGACAGTAGGCCTAATTTCTAACTAACGTAACTATAGTAACAAAAATTTCTAACTATGTATGTTCATAAAAGAGGGATGGGTACTCTATCTCGCCGCGAGATACTGCCGCGCCAATCATGTGCTAGCCCGGCAGTAACAGTAAGGGTAACATTCCATTTCTGACCGCACCTGCACTACTGG
This sequence comes from Cydia amplana, assembly GCF_948474715.1. Classification (NCBI taxonomy): domain Eukaryota; kingdom Metazoa; phylum Arthropoda; class Insecta; order Lepidoptera; family Tortricidae; genus Cydia; species Cydia amplana. The sequence continues at coordinate 16,336,033 of NC_086071.1, read as the reverse complement.
TACTGAACGCGTCGCTGTTACTGTCAATTTCCATAGTAAAATGAGCAGTAGTGCAGCTGCGGTTGGAAATGGACTGTCACCTTAAGTATAACCAGACGTGTCTCACTCCGCGATTTCATCGCTTTGCTACAGGTAGCTAAAAGTACATCCGTTCGGCCAATTTTGGGGAAAGCCATAAGCCGCGCGTGGCGCTGTCGCCACCTAGCGGCCATATCTGTGCTGATCGTAACAGACGCGTTTTGTTAGAGAGTGAGTCTTCTGTACTTAGTACTATTATTTATTCTGTAGTATAACACTAAAAATTAAAATTTCTACACTTAGCCACTTCTTCTCTGCTACCTTGCCGTTTTCTATTGATTACAGCTGCCTCCAGCCACCGATAAAAACTTGCACTACCTTGTAATTTGAGCGTATTCCTCTGATAAGACCCCGTTCGATAAAAGTAAGTTGGCCTATTATTCCTACCGCTATCTTTGCCCTGGGCGACCGAAACGGTAGCGAGCGATATGGATCTCTGTATGAATTATGTATTTAGTTGGAAAAATTTGCAGACTGATTTATTTGGAAAGTTTGGAAGGTTGTTTTTAGTATTGTTAATACATGTGTAGATATAATACACAATTGTTTGGAGCAAGGACCAATTATCACCAGTATAAGGGCCAATTTTTTTTTCTCTAGGTTAGAAGGTCAGATTATTAACATCGTGTCTAATTTTTCCTGCCTTCTCCCCATTGTTGAGCAATATTCGGCATATCACTACATAGTATTAAAACAAAGTCGCTTCCCGCTGTCTGTCTCTCCCTATGTATGCTTACATCTTTAAAACTACGCAACGGATTTTGATGCGGTTGTTTTTAATAGATAGAGTGATTCAAGAGGAAGGTTCATATATATGTAATTTGTTAACCCGTGCGAAGCCGGGGCGGGTCTCTAGTAAAACTTATATAAATAGTGATGCCAAGAGCACTGCAATGTTTTTTAATACTCCGTCGTAGCATTACCTTGATGATGCTTGTAGATCGCTCACACTGATTGGTGCATGCGAAATAAAGTTAGAGTCATGCGTAAGATGGCGCCAGTCATGAAGACGATCGTCTAGGACGTATCAAAACCAGTTCAAACCATAAATTGTTAAAGCGACTGCAACTCGTGCACTGATCGGATGCGGAGTGCACCGCGCCCCCGCCCTGTCAGCGCGCGCGCAACGAGCGACGAGGCGGGCGGCGCGATCAGTGCACGAGTTGCAGTCGCCGCGAGCACTCGAGCCTGAGGAAGGACCCCCGAAGGGCCCGAAACATGTCGCCAATAGCGACTAAAAATTCAAGTGAGTGAAACCATTGTCGTATAAACAGTTTAAAATATGTCTCACGAAAGTTTAATATCGATTTTTCCAAGGAATCATCAGAAATACCCAAGCGAACATGTATGACTAAACTGATATCCATATTCATGTCACGTTATAAGAGCGGTTAGCACGTCGCGGCGTCCATCCGAAACAATTAGATGAAAAGCGGACAAATACAGTTATGGGCGAGTAACTAATGGACGCCTGACATTTCCATGTTACTTGGACGCGTATCTGTTTCTTGGGTAATTGGATTTTCATCACACTTGCTCGTAAATGGAGCAATTGGAATTCCCATACCGTAAAACGGGGTGAGTAGGTTTCGCGGGGAGAGGTGGGTTATGAATGGGGAGAGAAGGTTTGAGAGGGGGGTGAGAAGGGATTTTAGGGCTACTGCTACAAAAATAATGTATTCCAATTTAAAATGGAGCTATAGTAATACGCATAATAATAAAAAATCGATCCAACAATCTTCCAAAATCACCTTTGTATGAAAAGCCCTCTCACCCCAAATACGAGGCACTACGGGGTGAGATGAATTTTCCTCTTTATCGTCAAAGTTATGAAATGGAACTACCCAAAATAAAATAAAAACTAAAATACAAACGTCCGGAACACTTATTATATATATATTAGACACCATTCAGTTTTCATATGTAAAAATATAATGTTATCGAGGTTTGTATTTCAGTTTTGACCCTACTCACCCCATTTTACGGTACGCAGTAGCCCATCTCTTTTATTTATTTATTTTATTTTATTTACATGGAGAACCAACAGCTATAACTATGCTAATAACAACATCAATGACACAGAGCCAATTATAGGATCTCACTGACACTTTTTGAGCGGTGGTGGCGGAGTGGATATGACGTCCGACTTTCAATCCAGAGATCGCGGGTTGAGTTTTTTAGAACTTATATGTACGAAATATCATTTGATATTTTACCATTAGTTATTTGGTGAAGGAAAACATCGTGAGGAAACCTGCATATATCTGCGGAAAAATTCAAAGGTGTAAGATGAAGTCCCCAATCCGCATTGGGCTAGCGTGGGGACTATAGCCCAAGCCCTCTCGCGCTTGAGTAGAGGCCTGTGCCCTGCAGTGGGACGTATATAAGCTTAATTATTATTATATCCAATGGTGTGACGTGTATTTTTGGAAATGAACAATAAAGTAATACAAATATGGTACACGTAACAACATATTGCTTCAATTATGACACTGACTTCTGTAACACAGGTCTTTACCTAGCTCAGAAGTCAGGGACTTCAAAACCTACTTGGTAACTTGTTTTTTGTCAATAAAAATATTTTATTTTTAATTTTTATTTTTAAATTACTTTTTAAATTAAGCCCAACCAAAAGAGACTTGGAGGAACTTGGGACCATCATTATTATTTAATCATAATTTTGTAGGTTTAATTTATCATGTTTATATAATATTTGACTTTCTCTGTATTATGTATGAATCTCTCCTGCACCAACATTTATATCTCTGTTTGACCCAACTGGTACAACCTTTTGGCATTAAGTCCACCAATCCACCATTTATAAATTTTTCTTTGTTACGCAATAAAATTTAAATAAACAAATAATTCGAGGGGTACAATATCTGACTTGGCGCCTTCGCGTATGTCACGCCTGAGAGGAGTAAACTAAGCAAGTGTCGGCTTAAAGCCTAACAGTATTCTCTACCAATCAAAGTTGAGCTATGGCCGTGGCCGCAACTAGCCGGTCCGGTAAGCCCGCGGGCAGACTCTGTCTTTGTCACTTGGATGTATCCTAGGATAGCGACAGCAGACACATCTAGTAAAATCGTCGAAATTGGATTTAAATGTAATAGTTGAAGGCACCAGGGGCCCGTTTCTCAAAAACTTGTAACTTGTAATACAAGCGGATGTCACTTTTTGACATCTTTTGTTAGAAAGGGACTTCCACTTGTGTTACAAGTTACATGCTTGGCGAGGAACAGAAGCCTAGGAGGACCCTGGTATTCAACAGAAAAGGACATGATGTCACGATCGTCAGCATTGAGAGACCGACTGAAGAAGAAGAATAAAAGAAATTTACGTGAATACTACACAATTCCTAATTATGTACAGTTACATACACCGATTTATCTACTCTACACATATATTATAAGGTTTATAAGCTATCTATGATGTATTTAGGGATCACAATGTCAATAACCATCAATTTCATTTATTTTAAAATACAAAGTAATCGGCACGGCATAAAAAGTACATTTGATTCTGCAAGTAGCTTTGACTGCCGCAATGTATATTATTATGTAACGCGTATGGTAAAAGAAAACTTTATTTGCTGACGGTACCGGACACGGACTGTCGCGCGCCGCCGCCCAAACTTATTAATTGCTCCAAAGCGCTTACGCTGCTGATGCTACGTCCCTACGCAGTTAGTTTGATTACGACACAAACTTAATAGAGAAATGTTGTTTTGCCTTCTAATTTAGGTTTCTGAGGCATTAAAGCGGATACATTTGATAAGGCTTAGGTTTCAAAGCTGTCGCAGAATTCTATGAATCTTATTCCGTGCTTAAAAATTTAATATCGAATTTACTACTAATTACATAGGGTAAAATTGAGTAACAGTTATACAATAATAACTCGCATTTAGGTTATCTAATTCGATGAAGAAAATTGACCTCCACCGATGAATAGACGCTTCTGGAAGACTATGCGCCTTTGACCACGCTCCAAGCGCGAGCAGTACGTGCTTGCACCTCCTACCGAATTCTCTTACGGGTATCTGGTATAGCCAGAGAGATGGTGCTGCCATCTATAAATTTGTTTGTCAAATTGATTTGTACCCTAGTCGTATTAAGCTTTAATTTCGTTATACAGATTTATTTGCTTCCAATTAGTTTTAAACGTCAAAATAAATGGCGCCGCAACCACGAGTGACACGTGGCGGACACGTTGCATCAATTGATTTATTTACCACTGTCAACATGGTAAGTTGATTAATAATAAACCTTAATTCAAAGGTGTAAGGTTCACAGATGGCCTGTTAAAAGCGATGCTGATAATACATTGCGCCAAACAGGGATTGAGATGTCCCCTGTAATTGAGAATTTATTGTAATTGTTGTGAGGGATTATAATGCGTGAGCTCTTTTGGGTTGAACTTCGAGTACTGTAAATTTTGTAATCAATTTTAATATTATAGTTGGTCAAACCAAATTGTCAGTAAATAAGAACAGAAAAAACTATACTCATTCTTTTGTTTTGGGTGCTAGCACAGATCATATAATACGTATGATTTTCTCTGTCTATGATTGAAGTGAGACAGTCCTTATTTACCAAAATAGTAACTCGTTACGAAGCAGCATAGCGTCGAGTTTGGAAAAGTGTAATTTACTGGTGCCTGTCTGGTGGACGGTTTGATATTCGTCTTATTAATTTTAAATTTGACGTATGTACATGTACATTACACTAAAATTGACATTTAATTTCAGTACACCAAACCGTGCAGTGTGTATGCACTTTTGTCTCAGGCGATGCCGCTTGGCACGATTGTTCCTAAGGTCAAACAAAGCTGATTTGGCTACGTAGCTTAAGCACAGGTACTCGTAACCCCAACCAATATTATAAATATGAAAGTAACTTTGTCTGTCTGTCTGTTACTTCTTAACGCTTAACCCAAGTTAACTATATTTTTAGGAGGCCCTTTTAAGATAACCGTAAATAATATTTGAAAATGATAACGTTTCGTTTCGTTTTCGTTTCGTTTTCTGCAAACGATTGTCATCTTGGCTACGATGAACTAACGGCACCTTAAGTAGTCTATGGTTTAGTTGGGACTAGGTTCTATTAAACTTAACGAACCGCACAAGTTTCTAATCGAACTGCAAATTAATCAAATACCTCGTAATACGTCGAGTGATCTTAAATCGGTTATATAGATATACGCAGTAATAATGTATGGGGCGACCCTGACGGTATATTGGCGGAATAGGGTTATTGCATCGGGAGGGATAGCAGATTCAATCTTAGCTTTGGAATAAAATTTATAGGAAATTAGACTTGGTCAAGGAGATCTTGTCAGTAGAAAAAGGCGGCAAATTTGAAAAATGTAGGCGGGAAGGGATATCGTACGTCCCATAGAAACTTTGAATTTCGCGCCTTTTTTACTGACTGAGTTGTCCCCTACACTTTTTTTCAAATTTGGGATTTTTTATGTTATTTCTACTCAGAATCACGAGCTCTTTCTATCCTAATAGGAGAAAAAAATATCCCAAATTTTCCATACATTTGTCGGTCTTTTCATTCCGCGACCGCCATACAAAGTCTATGAAAAATGATGACGGAATGGAAATAAAAACCTTAGGACACTTTTTTTCTCCTATTAGGATAGAAAGAGCTCGTGATTCTGAGTAGAAATAGCATAAAAAATCCCAAATTTGAAAAAAAAGTGTAGGGGACAACTTAAAAAAAAAGCGGCCAAGTGCGAGTCGGACTCGCCCATGAAGGGTTCCGTATTTAGGCGATTTATGACGTATAAAAAAAAACTACTTACTAGATCTCGTTCAAACCAATTTTCGGTGGAAGTTTACATGGTAATGTACATCATATATTTTTTTTTAGTTTTATTATTCTCTTATTTTAGAAGTTACAGGGGGGGGGGACACATTTTACCACTTTGGAAATGTCTCTTGCGCAAACTATTCAGTTTAGAAAAAAGTGATATTAGAAACCTCAATATCATTTTTGAAGACCTATCCATAGATACCCCACACGTATGGGTTTGTAGAAAAAAAAAAAATTGAGTTTCAGTTCGAAGTATGGGGAACCCCAAAAATTTATTGTTTTTTTTTCTATTTTTGTGTGAAAATCTTAATGCGGTTCACAGAATACATCTACTTACCAAGTTTCAACAGTATAGTTCTTGTAGTTTCGGAGAAAAGTGGCTGTGACATACGGACGGACAGACAGACGGACAGACGGACAGACAGACAGACAGACATGACGAATCTATAAGGGTTCCGTTTTTTGCCATTTGGCTACGGAACCCTAAAAACGCCCACCTACCTATTTAAGAATGTTTTTTTAATAACACAACATTAAGGACTCACGTTAGACCGGGCCGGGCCCGAGCCGAGGCGTCTGACATGTCATTTTCTATGACGGCTGATCGGTGATCACGTGCTGCTTTCCATAGAAAACGAAGCGCCGGAAGCTCCGGCCCGGCCCGGGCCCGGTCTAGCGTTTCACCAAACAAAAACGTCAAAAAAACGTCATCTTTGACATTGACGTATCTAATCCATATGGTATCTAGACGTAATATTTGACGTATGTTTAAGTTAGAATCGGGCCGTATGATACGTATTTTAAAATAGTCGAATCGGAAAACAAGCTCCACTAATGTTACCTCAAAATGCTCCCACGCTGTATTTGCTGACCATACGCAACTACCGCCGCAAGAAACCAGGACTTGTTCCTATCGCTTCACAGACATTCATCTCGGCTAACTAGTTTAACATGTGAACCCGTTTCTTCATGGTTTTTAACTGGTTTCGATACGACCTTGACGATCGTCTTATCTTACGTCAAGACTTTCACTTAATTTCGCATGCAAGACTTTCACTTAATAATCAACGTGAGTGATTTTCAAGGTCGTATCAAAATAAGATCAAAGCCAATTCGAATCTACATTTTGTGTCAAATTGGTATCTAAATGATGTCATTCGCTCTCGCATTTCGCTCGTATATTTGTTCGTATATATGTGATGATACTAAAGTCACATGATTTAGATGTCAAAATGTAAGTTATAGAGACTCCTGTACAGTCGCCATCAGATATATCGGAGCGGCTAAGGCGCTCACAAATATCTGAACACTATTAAATTAATATTGTGATACTTATGTAAAATGTGCCGACCTGTAACTCTGTTAATAATAATAAATTTAATTTAATTTCTATTGTCAGGGCGTTAGAGTGCGTGTTCAGCTAACGTTGTGAACATCTTGGCCGCTCCGATATATCTGATGGCGACTATCCTTGCCAGACCACGTACCACATTCAAAGATGGTTCGTTGAAGCCAAAAGCTCGGTAAGTAAGTGGAACGAGTGCGTTACCCGATAGTAATTAATAATGACTGAGCCCAGTCCTGCGAACACCGTTCAGGCATTAGACCTCTATTATGGGCCCAGCATGCGAGTTCAGTTTAAATTTAGACTTTAAGAAACAAACGAGCATAAAAAGTTCAACGTGCATATTCATTTAATCCATTTGTTATCATGCTCATCAGTACATGATACCCTGCTCGGGCATACAATATTGGACGATATGTTATTTAATAATTAAACTTACTACTACTAAACGGTATCGAAATGAATATTATAGTTGACTAAAGTGTATCGAAATAAATATTATAGTTGACTTGGGGTCCCATAGTGAAAAAAGTATGCGATTTCACTTTGGTATACGAAGTCTTAATTCAAGCATTGCAGTCGACGAGTAGAAAAAGAAATAAGACTACCTACATATTATTTTTGTAATATTAACGTAAAGCGAGTTTGCATATTGGTTTTTAGAGTCTCTGCGGAAAGAGAAGAGTCGTAGAATGTGTGGGGCCCAATACATTCCACGACTCTTCTCTTTCCGAACAGACTATAAAGGAAAATGGATGACCTTTTCTTCATACAACCCTTTTCCCCATTTTCCTATCTAGATATTGACAGAAAATGTTGTTGCTTCGATTTAGCTAATGCCCTTTGACTTTTTTCAATATCTAAATTATTATAAGAGTTAGTGGGGAATTTCGAAAATTCTATATAAGATAAGTAACATATAAAAATATTTTCCATTTCGAAAAGAATCTTGCCATTTATGTCCTCAGACTGATTAGTTCGATCACCTCCTTCTATATTAGAAACAGCCCTAGTTAGGTAATAATTTTGACTAACAACTCAGAATTCGAATTGAAAATTCTAATCATCCTCAGCTTGTCCCAAATTGTAGCTGCACTTGGTCACTCTATTAATAATCCCTGATAGCGGCAATGGCGACATCTGATGTGTCAGCATTCAATCCGATTGGCCCATTGGCGCTCCGACCAGCGTAATGAGACCTCCGATGGCCCATTATGCGTCCCTTAACTCGAATTAAACGGCAGAAATGAGGGACTAATTATAACTGGACGATCCTATTCAATTTGGTTCGTATTGTTATTGATATGGCGTTTTGCATTTGGTGAGGTTGCAGCGTGCATTAATTGAAATATATTATTGTTTTAGGTTTAAATTTATCTGCTTATTATTATTCAGAGCCCACTGTGTCCCACTGCTGGGCAAAGGCCTCCCCCTCTTCCTCCACTCGTCTCTATTTAGTGCAATATCTGGCCAGCCTCTCAAGAAGGAGTCCAAGTTATCCCGCCATCGCCGACGAGGCTTGCCGGCTCTCCGGTTAGACTCTTGGGGCTCCCACTCTGTGGTTAACTTGGCCCACAAGTCGTCCGGCATTCGGCAAACATGACCAGCCCAGTCCCATTTTTACTTAGCCGCTTTCCGAGCTACGTCCATTATTCGAGTCTTAGAGCGCAGCGTGGTGTTTCGGACTCGTTTAATTTATCTGCTACCTACTGTAAATCTATTAGTGCTTTGTGTGAACAACACAATATATACTATATGTCATTAAACGAAATCCGAAAAAAATTTAGATATCTAAAAATAAATCAATAAACTCTAGGCAAGTCATGATACAACAATACAAAAACATTTTCTACCGGCGGTCTAGCATGGGTTGCGTTTGCTTGCGCGACTTCAAGTATGGAGTCGCCCGCGAGAACGCAACTCATGCTAGACCGCCAGATTTGTTTTAAACTCAGGCGCGATGTCGAACAAAATAACAAAATTAAATCTAATTTTAAAAGTGGAATAATTACTGCTTTGGGTGAGACTTGAACTCACGGCCACTGGATATATACCTACTCCAGCGCGCTGCCAACTGAGCTACCAAGACCAAGACCCATAGCCAGTCAAGTCTCATCCAAGGCAGTAATTTTTCCACTTTTCAATTTATTCTAAGCCTGCCGACCGATGTCGTAGACGTTTCAGCTTGTTAAAATTTAAAAAAAAACTGTCTTCGTTGTGACATCAAAATGGCTCATTATCTTTTTGCGCACAATTTTTTTACTTATAATTTAATATTTTAAGCAATTAGTAATTTGATATTGCGGCAACAAATATCTGACTGAAATATTTCGGTCAATATATTATTAACTTCATGCATGAATCCATCAATTGAAATTTTATACTGGAAAGGTTTCATATTTCAATCGTATGAATTTAATAAATTGTTGAAGTTGGTCCACCATTTTATTAACCCTTAACATAAAAGACAAAGGCGTGGCTTTTTGAAATGTATTTTGATGAAAATATTTATATTGAAAATTCCGATTCCTATTCATTCCGAATTCGCTGTAAAATTCGAAAAAAAAAACATATATAGGTACCTATTATATTCTATAATATAAATTTTACGGGTACTAATAGGATTCAAATCTAAAAACCGGCCAAATGCGACTCGCGTTCCAAGGGTTTCGTACATTAAGTCCGACTCACGCTTGACTGCATATTTCTAATAAGTTTTCCTGACAGTCATCTATAGGTATTATTTTTTTATAAAGAACTATTTTGTGTAGGTATTTTTTTCAAAATTGTAGACCCAGTACTTTAGGAGATAAAGGGGGGGATGGGGGGGGGGGGTCATGTTTTGCCTATTCTCTTGAATAACTGCTAAACTATATTTTATCCTAAAATTATAACAAAAAAATGTTTGACATTCTTACAATAAGCTCTTTTATTTGATATGTAACACAATATAGTTTGAAAAACTTTATTTTTAAATTTTCTCATATACCTACCCCCCAAAAGTGGCTACCATGTTTAAAATTCATTTGTTTACGTTATATATCCGTCTGTGGGTCACAAACGCACATACATGCGTGCCAAATTTAAACTTAATTGGTCCAGTAGTTTCGGAGAAAATTGGCCGTGACAGACAGACAGAGAGACAGACAGACGCACGAGTGATCCTATAAGGGTTCCGTTTTTTTCCTTTCGAGGTACGGATCCCTAAAAACACATGTATAATATTAATATTCTTTAATATAAATTAATATTTCATTCATATATTTTATATTTTTATCTTTTTTTATTATTTTTTTATATTTTAATATTATTGTTTTTATTAAAAAAAAACAATGGATCGCGTTCACAATTGGAAGTAGTCCGCGGGCTAAGCTATAAAGCGCGTGCACGTAAGGTGTAAGTTGCATGCTCATGCATATTGCATGCCGGGGACATAGTCGGTCTAAGGGCGGGATCACACTAGAGGGAACCGGACGGAAAGATAAATAATAGCTATTTTAAATAATACCTACTAATATATAGTTTGTCAAAGGACTGTCTCATTTCAAACGTACTGCCGTATTCGAACTTCAAGATATTCACAAGAGACGACACGTACTAGATCCATTCTATTAGATACGCTATAGTTTAGATATCAACTAGTTCTCTTTTGCAGCGCGATTCGGGCAACCAATACAGTTAGATATCTATTAAATGTGAATTGGATCTCTAAGTCATATCCTGTGGAAATCATTCAAGAGAAATTTGACAGGTTAGATCTTAAATATATCGTTATCGTATCTTGGTGATGTCTAATAGATGTCTATTTCAAAATCCGAATCGGGCCCATAGACATAGAGAATCATACTATCTTTGTCTTACACTAGTACTAGCACCCAAAAGAAAAGGATGAGTATAGTTTTTTTTGTTCTTATTTACTGACAATTTGGTTTGACCAATTATAGCTATAGGTACGAGTACCTATATCTAGTGAAAAGGGATACAAGTTCCATATAACACACCCTTTTTCACCTGAGCCTTACAAGACTTGCACCCCTTTTCTTTAAAGCCGCAGTCATTAGTAAATACTATTAGTAGTCGAGTATATTACATTTACGCTGGTGGTAGTTAAGCGTGTGGTCAAACAAACGTTTGCACTTCGACTGAATAAGTTTTTTTAACACGTGCCAGCTGCTCATAGTTGATGCTCTCGCCACGTTTTCTTTAGTAGGTATATGACATCTATTTCAATTTACAATGATGGTCAAATGTTGGCTGGTCAATCTCACAAACTATAGTTTGTCAAAGGACTGTCTCATTTCAAACATAGACAGAGATAATCATACTATCTTTGTCTTACACTAGTACTAGCACCCAAAAGAAAAGGATGAGTATAGTTATTTTGGTTCTTATTTTTTAATGACAAATTGGTTTGATCAACTATATAATGGTCTATATTAACCCATTCAGCTCTAATCACGACACATTGTCGTTTGGCCTCTACGAAGCATTTTCGTTACATTCCGGGAAACCAATGTTATCGGCTCGCAGCGCTACGACCGTAGCTCAGCGCTAAATATGTTAATTAAGTGGGAAAACCCATATGTAGCGAAAAGTGCCTACAAACAGAGAGCCCACCTAGCGGGTTGCTGGCACTTGGCAGTGAAAGTGTTATGCGATAGATCGAATTACGAATCCGGCTACCACGTGACAGGCATAGCCTAGTGTGTGGCCACATGACATTATTCATTGTTAATAAGGTTTTCTTGTAAATAAATATTATTATTAATTCTTTATTTATTTCTCTTCTTAGCTTAGGGTTTTTTACAATATGGATATAAAATTAAAATATAAAAACACTTACAAAAACAATATAAAAAATACTATAAACACATTATAAAAAAGCCTAACCTATAGGGTGCCGCCAGCAGCGGGGCAGGGCCCAAGCTGCCGGTGGTCAGGGCCGCAGAATGAGGAACCGGCGGACTAATATCCGCGCCGCGTCCAAAATTACCGCCTTCTGCATCTGACCCTTGATCCAACCACCCAGCGAGAGTCTCTCTAGATGTTGGTCGATATTATTCTTATTCTTATTCTTCTTCTTAGACTTTAGTGTGCAACCACCATAATGACGTGACACACAATAGAAACGCATCCGGTCATATTTCGACCGGCATTAAGAGTTATTGCCGCATTCTTATTCATGGGACAATTTTGGAAATCCTTGGACTCGGCTTTTAAGGGGTTAGCCGTCCACCCTTCCGGGGTCACTGGACTCTATATGGTGGTAATATTGTTATAGACATGTTAAAAAAATGTATTATGATGCTAAAAAATGGCGCACATACCTAAATATAATTTGAGAGAACGTTTTTGCAAATCGTTGCTGTATTTCAAATCGGTTATACTGTCGCCATCATTATAAATAAATGTATATTAGAGCGGCCAAGATGCTCACAAATATCTGAACACGCCTCTATTGTCAAGGTAGATAGAGTAGTGTTTAGATATTTTTGAGCACCTCAGCCGCTCCGATATGTCTGATGGCGACTGAACTGCGCAAAGGGAGCTTTGGTATCCCTAAATCGGAATGGAATTAAGGATATTAGATATTCAATGATAAACGATTATGTATAAGCGCAAGTCGAATGGCGAGTCATGCGTAAACCGACTGCTTTCCTTATGTTGAATCATATATCAGTCATACGATAATGTTTACTTTTCTGGCCTTGAGAGAAAAACGTCAGTGTTGTTTTGTATCTGGTAGTCGTTTATGACACTGTTCCTCTAAGAATGATTAGTTTAGAATGTATACATGCGCTATATGTAGTGCACTATAGACAAGTTGACATTATGACTCATCGAAGGTGACAAATAACGTAGGTAGGTATTAGAAGATTTAGAAGTAGCTGAAAAAGAAATTAACCGAGATATTATACTCAAATATTATAGGTCTACCACTTAACTCAGGTGATTGGCAAATAGTAGTAGTTAAAAAAAAGGGTAGTTAAGTAGTAGTTTTGTACAATAAAGTGATTCATTTATTGTACAAAAACAGGTTGACATAAAATTTACATAAATGAGGTACAAAGGCGAATTTATCCCTATAACCTTAGAGTAAATAAATAAATAAGTTGGCGGTGGTTTCAGTGTTGGTCCTACAGTAAAAAAGCGACCATGTGCGAGTCGGACTCGCCCATGAAGGGTTCCGTATTTAGGCGATTTATGACGTATTAAAAAAAAACTACTTACTAGATCTCGTTCAAACCAATTTTCGGTGGAAGTTTACATGGTAATGTACATCATATATTTTTTTTTAGTTTTATCATTCTCTTATTTTAGAAGTTACAGGGGGGACACACATTTTACCACTTTGGAAGTGTCTCTCGCGCAAACTATTCAGTTTAGAAAAAAATGATATTAGAAACCTCAATATCATTTTTGAAGACCTATCCATATACCTCACACGTATGGGTTTGATGAAAAAAAAAATTGAGTTTCAGTTCTAAGTATGGGGAAACCCCAAAATTTATTGTTTTTTTTTTCTATTTTTGTGTGAAAATCTTAATGCAGTTCACAGAATACATCTACTTACCAAGTTTCAACAGTATAGTTCTTATAGTTTCAGAGAAAAGTGGCTGTGACATACGGACGGACAGACAGACGGACAGACAGACATGACGAATCCACAAGGGTTCCGTTTTTTGCCATTTGGCTACGGAACCCTAAAAATGCTCAGTATGAGCGAATAATATGGGCAAAGATATACACCCTACATATAGAAACAAACGATTTCCGTACGATGGCGTGTCCGCCGTCTGCGTTTCCAGTGTAAGGCCCGAGTTGACGCTCATGTTGGGCGTGCAGCGGGGCGGGGCGTGCGGCGTGCATGTTAAACAAATGCAAGCGTATAGGAGCGGCCTTTTAGTGCACGCTGCTCTAATCACTTGTGAGCCCGACGCCACGCTGCACGCCCCGCCGAACGCTCCGCTTCGAGCGTCTACTCAGGCCTTACACTTACACTTAACAAGATCCTTCCGAGCGACATCTCGCGCCAAAGGGTGACAAGCCATCGATCTCTGGTAATTATCGCCTAATTGGCCCATCCTTCACCGCGGGCAGCATCTATCATTGGCAAAGGCTATTTGGCCAAACGTGTGCAATTTGCTCGAGTGATCTTAGAATGTTTTCATTTATCGGTCAGTGACCGGCGACATGTAGGTGCGTTAGTTTTGGTCCACTTGGCGAACGTCGAATATAAACCTACATTGCTGCACTTTGGACTTATTGCAATCCTTAATATCGAAACAATATATCTATCTACATAAAAATGATATTTACGAATACGAATATTATTTGCGAATAAATGTCGAGTGGACGAAAACTAGAGCATGGACGTAAACTAGCGCAATGACCCTATACCGGGTGGGGCCTCTGTAACTAGAGCAAATAGTTAAAACATAGATTGTACTCCTCAAACTATGACACTTTTTTTCAGTAACTTTTATAAATTATTTAAAACTGTGTAATATGAGCTATGTTATTTGTTTTTATTAATAATATAAATTTATTTTTGATCGAACTAATCGATTACTTTTTTTGTTACAACTAACAAAACATTAAAATTCTAAAACATGCCCGGGGGCACGCGCGGCCATCTCGCTTACGCTTACCGTGCTTACACTGCGTGAGAGAGAGACGAACGTGAACCCACGGGGCTTTATATCAGAATCGGCCTCACGCTCGTAATGAAATATCTCGTAAATGGGACAGAACGTAACGGATGCGTTCGATATTTAAATTAATTGACATCGCAAATTGCTCGTTGACGGTTGACCGCTTGACTTTATAAAGTCGAAACGGAAAATATTTACTTATTTAGTACCTACAGATTTTCTGCAGCTAGAGTTTAATTTTAAGGTTAATTCGAACGTTCACTGATATTAGAATGACATTACTGGCGTAATTCAGTTATCGTGCATTTCGCTTGTACATATTCGGACATGTACCTATTGGCGCGAGCGAGACACACAACCATTGACATATATATCTCAGGACTGGCCTTACGTGCACTATAAAATGGTACTAGTTCAGCGGTGTCACTCACGAATTCGAGCCAATCGTGTAGACTGTAGTCTAATGCAACTAGTTGCGACAATCGCGCGGCCGCGCGCGCGTGGTGCGAACTCATCAACCAATCGCGTTGCAGCGTTTTCACACCGCTGTACTGGCCCCATTCATTCTCCATTCTTATTGCCCGTAAGGCTAGTCCTGAGATATATATGTCATTGCACACGGCAGCTAAATCACATGGTTTAAATATCATTCTAATGTCAGGTGTGTCCTTACGAATTGGTCTGAAATTAAAATTAACAATATCCAAATCTTGGAAGATAATTTCCACATTTTTTGTTTTCGTTTTCACGGCTACTTTGTAATTTATAGTGTAAAATTGAAAAGAAATGCAGCATTTATATAAAGTAAACAAGATTAAGATAATACCTCTTTCAAACTAAGTAGCTTCATAAAACTCGCGCTGAGAACTCAGAGTCAATTCAATCATACGTTACAACGGCCCGCTCTGATACTCGTTTAGCAAAGATTTACGCAACAGATAGATCTTCTAGAACCCTTTTCCAGCGTTTTATGCCCCTAATTCTATCAACTCTACTCAAAAACGTTACATGTACCTTCTAAGCGGCGAGATGTGAAGACTTTTCCAAATCAATTCTCATTTGTAAACCGATCGCGGTATCAACAACTTTATACATGCATTCAGAAAACGTTGACTCTGATCTTATGTAAGCGGAATAAAGTTTCGATTTGAATAGCGAATAGGTTTTAAACGGGTTGTTTGTTCGCGATAGTTTTTCCATAGTAACGGTAGGAAAGTTTGAAATTCGAACGATAGCCATTTGTTTTTGGAAGTAAGGCAAGCAATGCGAACTAAAATCGCTCTTTCAGTTGTTTTATGTGAATGAAAGTTATTGCGTAATAATTGAACGGGATTTGAATCAAATATGGTGTATAGTTTGATTTATATTTCCACAGAATACATTTAAACGTAAACAAATTATTGGTGTGACCGGTGAAAAAAAACCGTTCGCAGCCAATGATTTATAACTCAAGATAGGTTATAGGCGTTCCAAAATTGAAGCGCTTAACTTGTGACAAATTGGACAAGTTGCCTTTAGACGCGGCTAGACAAGCGAGAAATGTGCACGTGCTAACGAGCTCCCGCACACCGAAAGAGAAAGAGATGACCTTATGTTTAAAAACGAGTGTGACAAATATGGATGGAATGAGAACATTAATCAAAAATAACAGATTTTTTCGTAGGCACAGAAATAAATATGGAAGTATTTTTTGTGCTCCTCAAGTATGAGATATCCTATCTACGGTTATATAATATCATTGTTCGCAGCATTCGAAATACGTACCTATTAAAACTTTTCACAGTTTTAAAATGTAGAAAAAAATACCTTCTTTTATTGTAATATTTGAGCGTTTTCCAAAAAAAAGTGTACATTTCATTCATGTCTTCAAAATATTGACTTCTTGGGCTCATTTTACTCAGAATCATTTGTATATTCACGCCTCATACATAAAAAAATGTGTCCCAAAATTTTGTATGAAAAAATTTTTTTCCAGTGCGTCACGTTCATACAAATAAAAAAAATTTCGTACAAGAATGTGACGATCAGGAAAGGAAATTTTTGGACACATTTTTTTATGTATGAAGCGTCAATGTACAAATGATTCTGAGTAAAATGAGCCCAAGAAGTCAATATTTTGAAGACATGAATGAAATGTACACTTTTTTTGGAAAACGCTCATTTGCTTCGTTGATAGAAAACTTAATTTTGACATACCTACTTAAATACTTTGACATGTCAAACAAAAAAACTTAAAACATTACATGTACGGACGTGCATGCGAAATAAAGGTGTGCGCGAATGTTATGATAATATAATTTAGATATCACTTTGACATCAAAATGTAACTTCGAATTGGCCTTTTCTGTAGTTACTCGAGACCACAATGTTATGTTATATTACCCAAAACTAGTTAACCCCAAAAACAATAACGGTACAACGGAAACTTTGTGAATAACGCGACACTCCGTACAAATAAGCCGGAGTCGGGATTAAGGCTTAAATAAATATTTATGCAGCCTGTGAAATAGATTAAAATATCAACGGCTGTGTGGAGAAGGCGCGTAAGTTGTATTTTGTAAGTTTTCGTTGTGTAGCTTCCGGTGGTTACGTGGGCCATTTTATAAAAAAAATTAATCAGTCTATGAAAATGGTGATGGAATGGGGAAAAATGTGACTACATATTTATATCTCGTATTAGGGCAGAAACCTGATTTTGAGTAGAAATTACTTAAAAATAATCACATAAACAATTGTGTAGGTATACAACTTAAAAAAAAACAATTGCCCACAAATACGAACCTAATTTAATAGGTTGTGCTCCTAGTATCCTAGTAACATTGCCTGAGCTCCCGAGGATGTGCTACGTTCACAGAGAGGGACCTGAATAGCTATGTTTCTTTCAATCCAGAATCATCGTATACCTCTAAAGGTCTAAAGTAAAGGCATGTAGTAAATTAATATCTGGGTGACCGAGCTTCGCTCGGAAAACATATAATAACTCGGAAATGCGCGTTTTCCCAGAGATAAGACCTAGCTAGATCGATTTTTCGCCCCCGAAAACCCCTATATACCAAATTTTATCGAAATCGTTAGAGCCGTTTCCGAGATCCCCGAAATATATATATATATGTATATATATATATATATATATATATATAAATAAATAAATAAACAAGAATTGCTCATTTAAAGGTATTAGATAGATAATTACATTACCATGATTTAGCTGCAAATGCGGATTGAGAACCACCTCCTTTATTGAAGTCAGTTAAAAATTTATAAAAATGATTCTTGTCATTTTTAAGTTATCGGTTTTCTCCAGCCAGACTCTTGCTTACAAATGCGACCCTGGGACTAAACTGAAGACAAATGATTACATCTTGCTACTTTCTCCAAATCACTTTTAAATTAGAAAAAATATACTGTCTTAAGTCATTATTTTTAATTCTTGGGAATGTTGTTTTAGGACACGGAGCTGTTTAGTGAACAAATCTCGAAAAGTAAAACTAAACAACCCTTTTTTACTTATCATGATAGTGGCAAACAAACGTATGGCCTGAATCAGGTCACCTTATTATATCGTATCTATGATAATCGTAATCTAAAGGTAATAGGCGCTTTTCTTTAAGACTTCACTGTCCGTCTGTCTGTCTGTCTGTCTGTCTTGTCTGTCTGTCTGTCCGTCTGTCTGTCCGTCTGTACGTCTGTCTGTCTGTCTCGCTGTCACCGGGCTGTATCTCGTGAAGCGTGATAGCTAAGTAGTTGAAATTTTCACAGATGATGTATTTATGTTGCCGTTATAATAACAAATACTAAAAACAAAATAAATTAAATATTTAAGCGGGGCTCCCATACAACAAACGTGATTTTGTTTTTTTTTTCGTAATGGTAAGGAACCCTTTGTGCGCGGGTCCGACTCGCACTTGGCCGGTTTTCTTTATTTTAGTCGACTATAGTTTCTTCAGAATTAAAAAGGAACCTTACCTATCATTAATAAATAATGAGCCTTTATCAGCCCTTGAAAATTGCTCCTAAAAAAGCTGTAAAAAAGCTTCCTTGAATGCTTCCCGGCAATAAATTTGGTAAAAACAAAAGGAATACAGCGTATAAATCGAACCGCAATGCAATATACGTCTATTAGCCGGCCACTTGAAGGGCGGTAAATCTTCGGGGGCCGAAACACTACGTTTTACAGCTTTTAGTCGACCATAGGCGCGGCACGTGGTAAGACAGGTAAATCACTTTTCACCGTGTTTTTTTTAACTTCGTTAATTATTAGGGTGTAGCTTAAGTTAGCCTTAGCTTAAGTTGAGTAAATTTCTCAAAGACACCGGTATTCTAATTAACTCTATTTTGAAGATAGTCAATATTTTATTTAAGTATATTATCTGTAAGGCCCAAACGAGCGTGTACTGCACTTACTTTCCTTGGGGCCTGTTGATTAGTGTTTAGTACGAGTTCATACATTTGTTACTAAACGCAAGTGCTTTTCGAAATTACTGTGATATGGCACAGTTTGCAATTGTTTGCTTGATGCCTGTATTACAACAACGCTATTTGTAGCATTTATTTACGAATGAAAAAAAAAGAACCAAAATTACAAAAAAAATATTTACCATGTCATTCGATTTCCTAAAAAAATTCAATAAAAACACCGTGACAGTGTATACTCCTATCCATAGTTAACTGACAGTTGGGTGTATGACTTACATGGCTGTATACTGAGAAAATAAAAAAAAATATTTGTCAATCTCTTCTGGGTACCCATCAGTATAGATGCCGAAAGCGAAGCTACCTTAACATAAAGAATTCGGGCGACTTCTTCATAAAATAATATTAATCTAAAGGGGCCCACTGATTAACAGTCCGCCGGACGGTATCGGCCTGTCAGTTAGAACAAAAAGTTGACAGTTCCGAACAACTGGCAGGGCGATACCGTCCGGCGGACTGGTAATCAGTGGGCCCCTTAAGACTAAACTAGACCGCATGTTATAGAGGCCACGTGATAAAGACATAGGTTTGCAGCAATCAGTGATGCCGCTCTTCTCCCAACTACCCACTAATCCCAATAAGGCCTCGTTTCCCCTCTGGATTGGACGGTCAGATGGCAGTCGCTTTCGTAAAAACTAGAGCCTACGTCAATTCTTGGGATTAGTTGTCAAGCGGACTCCAGGCTCCGGCGGCAAAATGCCGGGATAACACGAGGAAGAAGGAGAGTGATGCCGCTTCTCTGTCAAGTCTGCGCACAGATGCAAGACTTCATTCTCGACCGCTCGATATTTTCTTTACCGTTTGATACATTTTTAAATACGAAATAGGTCCCGTGGGCATCGACACCGCACCGTGTTTCTAAACTAGCTTTTTGGACCTGCGTTCTTTTTTAGAGTCTGATCTAGTCAGTAGGTATACTTGGTCAACCAGATCTTGACAGTAGAAAAAGGCGGCAAATTTGAAAAATGTAGGCGCGAAGGGTATATCGTCCCATAGAAAATTTGAATTTCGCGCCTTTTTTTACTGACAAGATTTGGTTGACCAGCTATACCTACTAAATAAATACCTGTCATTAATAATCGTACATATACGCTTGGAGACGTAGGGTCATTGTGCTAGTTTCCATGCTCTAGTTTTCGTCTACTTGACGGATTAGCAAATAATTTATTCATTCTTACTTTGCTACTTGCGAAATATAATTTTATATAGATAGACATAATTGTTTAGACATTAAGGATTGCAATAAGTCCAAATTTGTGCAGCAATGTATGTTTATATTCAAATTTCGTCAAGTGGACGAAAACTAGCGCAATGAACCTATCTGCTTGATAAAATAATAGGTAGTTTTTTTTTCACCCATTGTTCGAAATTTGTCGTGGGTGGTCTTCTCCTTAATTCATACGTAATACCTAAATCAATGGTTGTACTGTACTTATCTTAAGGTTTGATGATACGAAAAAAAATAACACCAGCAATCGCACAAAAAGAGTCATGCCTATTTCCATAGAGAAATATAGACAAGAGTGCTCACTCCATACATCAGTTTTGGTACCAAAAAGACTATTATTTTCATAGTCGACATCTATGTCGTCGACTATGAAAATAATAGTCTTTTTGGTACCAAAACAGATGTATGGAGTGAGCAATCTATGTATTTTTTCTCCATGCTATTTATACTTAAGAAATATGATCTAAATTTGATAATTCATTGACATTAGTCTCAGTCTTCTCTCTCAAATTCTCACCATCCAGAGCGAGATGCGCTGAGACTAACATAGAATCAAGTTTTTTTGGAATGTGCCCGTGCCCGCTACATATTTCCTAACATAGTTCCAATGGCACTTGACAAAACTTTTTACGATGTACCTTGAATTGTGGAGGGTCCTTGTAAATATAAGATTTGTGAGTCATATACTTAACGCTGCGTCTTACGTAAGCGAAGAACTCACGAACGCGACGCGGCGCGGCGCGGCGGGCCCAAGGCGTTCGCGATCGCAACCAGCTTCTATCTATAGCATAGACTAGGAATCCTCTAGACGGAGTTTAGAGCAATTATTTCATGAAACCGATGCTGCCAAAAATACTGGGGTGCGGGGGACGAGGTGAACGAGTCCCGTGCCGTGATTGGTCCGTTCAAAGACACAGACGTCACACAAAGACACTTTGACTCGAAAATGGAGTAAAACTACCGTATATTTGTGGCAGAGGGGATAACGCTACTATGCTCAGTCTGGAGGATGTCTTGTCTGTGTTCTATAGGTATCAAAGGATTTATTCACCCCGCGCCGCATCGCATCGCTTCGCGTTTCCGTGTTGTTCGCCTACGTAGTACGCTGCGTAAAAGCCTAGCACAAACTAAAACACAGCCAAGACGCATAACTTCGTGTACTGTCTTAGCCCTGGGCGGCGTCGAACTTTGTCAGATGGCTGTACCTTGTATTTCATTGTGCCCAACCACAAAGAGGTAGAAATTCAAACATAATAGGGTAATTCCGGAGAGTCCAAAATGTCGGGTATTTTTTTATGATATTGCAAACGAGCAGACGAATATACAATACTTTTGAATTTCGGAGCGATTACTTCCAAATGTATTAAAATCGCTTTTGAGTTATTAAGGTAAAATGTTAAAACTCGCGCAAAGGCAATATCTTCCCTCCCAACTTTCGCGCGGCGCGCCACATCTTTTTTCCCTTCTAATTTCCTAGCTTTTAACTCTTGAGCGTTAAAGGTTCACTTCATTATTATTTCCATTCTGAGAAGAGGTGAAAAGAATATAAAATGTAAATAGAAACGCAAAGCCGCAATCCACAGCGACATGTTAACTTAGAACTGGGTGAGTTTAAGATAATAAAGTTATACTACCAATAACATCTCTTCACAAACAACAATCATTCATAATTCCCCGTCTATTGCTCTTCAAGTATACGAAGAAATTTACGGATACTTATAGTAGGGCGGCAATGGATTTAGCGATGTTTGAAACGGTCGAATGTACTTAGTGTCATGGTGAGGGTAAGGATTATATAGTTGCAAGAAACGAGCGCGATAAGTTATCATATAAGGCTGAAGTTAATAAAGACATACTTTTACGTAATAAAATGGCGTGTTATTGCGGAGTTATGGTATGGGATTAGTTAGGGAGATTAATTGCTAATAATGCGGCAGGATTTTGACAGGGATAGGTGTATGAGATGAGAATTTTGTTTTATTACTTAGTACCTAATAGTTCACATTTATAGACGGGATCGCAATTTCTGTTTTGACATTTTGCTGGGACATCAGCTAGCCGCGACCACGACCAGTGAAACCTGTGTCGACACATCGGTAAATAAAGGTAATAAAATATTACGCGATAGACCCGTCTATAAATTAAATGCGAGTTAATATGTGTTCAAAACGCGAAAGTTTTGAAGTATTATACCTAATAGTTATTTGGTCGTGTGTAAAACTAGTGCTGTAGTACAGGATACCTTTCTAATGCACAGTTTTAAATTGAGGGATCGGAAGGTATCTACTCTTTACCTAAATTGCTAACACTTCATGCATAATTGGTATATTAAGGTGGCCCCATGCAAAAAACGTGGCTATTTCGTCATCTTCCTCGCGTTGTCCCGGCATTTTGCCACGGCTCATGGGAGCCTGGGGTCCGCTTGGCAACTAATCCCAGGAATTGGCATAGGCACTAGTTTTTACGAAAGCGACTGCCATCTGACCTTCCAACCCAGAGGGTAAACTAAGCCTTATTGGGATTAGTCCGGTTTCCTCACGATGTTTTCCTTCACCGAAAAGCGACTGGTAAATATCAAATGATATTTCGTACGTAAGTTCCGAAAAACTCATTGGTACGAGCCGGGGTTTGAACCCGCGACCTCCGGATTGCAAGTCGCACGCTCTTACCGCTAGGCCACCAGCGCTATTTCGTATTGAACGATTTCACGAAAACGTGAATATATATTCAAAGTAACTTCTAAAAAAGAAAACTAAAGAATAAAACTACCTACCTGTGCCTAATCAAAATATTTGATAAAATAATTTGATTTGTTCCCAAAGTTGTAATAAAACTACTTACTTAAAGTCCTAAATTTTCTGATGTCCAAATCCGATCACTATAGTAAATCAAATTTAAGTTCGCCGCAACTTTTCCCACTTTTTATAACTTTACAGTCATTAGATGATTACTATCGCAAACTTTGCGTTCAAGTGCTTGTTTTCCAAGTTTTATCTTAATAAAGACTTTGTTTTATTACAGGTACCTACTCGATTTTTATGTGTGACGAATAAGGTATGTTAAGTTTAAATTTTAAACCGTATTCAATCTTTAGGTTTTTTTTTAACCCTTATTTCTGGCATAGTAGGATTTCTCGACCACATACTAGTCAATAGAACTTCAACCTTAAGGTTTTGATTTAGGGTTCAAATCAAATTGTAGTATAATCGCAAAATATGATACTTCGTCAAGTGAATCACAAAAACATGAATAATATATTATGCAGCTTTTTTGAGAAAATCTTCTAGATTGGTGCGGCCTGGATAAAAGTTAATCATTGCATTAAATATGCATACCTGTAGCCTGTAAACTAAACTTGAATGATTATTTTGTACAGTCAGCAGCGGAAGTTGCTAAGCGGGCCAGGTGTTCAAAATGATCCTGACGCGACTAGAGCGTGTCAAGGTCATTTTGAAGTTTGAACACCTCGCTCGCTTAGCAACTTCTGCTGCTGACTGTACAACCATCTGACTGCGCACATGCACATGAAAAATACCCTCACAGTAAATTTACAGTTGTTGTGATCTAATGAACTTTATAGATTGTTATAATATTAACTTACTCTATTACGTCACAAGCAAGATGCAGGCAAGTATGCAGCATGCAGATTTTACATGACAAGTTTAAAACATGCAACCAAATGTAATAAAAAATAGTACTTTAAATATTAGCTTAGAGGCCAGGGAGTGCTAAAGCACAATTCAAAGGCCGTTAAAAAGAAAATAAAACTCGTACAGGCCAGCGATACATTAGCAACAAGTCCGTCTAATTTGAACTCTAATCTGTGAACGCCAGGGTTGATTTTCGCTTGAGCTATGTTGTAACGGTCTCTGCCATATTTCAACGTTCAGGCAAATTCTAAATTTGAAGGCAGCCCCACCAGCATACCGATTCAGTATTGCGAGTTTTCAAATTTTCGCCGTACATGAAACAAAGCTCGGTTTAAATAAAGACTCTATGATGTATATAATAATGTTATTATTTGCTTGTTTTGCTGAAGATTTAAATACCTAATTGATATAGTTATGTGACTGTTCACATATATCACTGATTCCGTTCATGTAATGCTGGCTAATTTAAGTTGTTAATGGAATGGTTAATGAATTATAGACAATTCAGTAATTCTAACATGTTAATAAGTATGCGTGCATAACTGGATAGTCGCACGTAGTAAAACTTCTAAAATATTGGATTAATGTCAATGTGGCTCATTCCGTCATAGGGACTATTCCGTCCACGAGCGTTTTCTTTTATTCGTATTCGTTGTTTTTATTTTCAATCGTAGGAAAAAAACCCATTTACTTTTGATTGCTGAAACTAAAAGCAATCGCTGCTTTGTCGATGAATTTATCAATTATGTTCGTTGTTCGAGAAAAGCTCAAATGGACGCAATAGTCTTTATGACGGAATTAGCCACATTGACCTTAGTAAATTTAAGTTATTTATTGTACGCACCACGTTCAAATTAATAGGATTGTTTTAAATTATGAACTGGCGTAATATAGACCGTTTAAATTACGTGGCCCACTTTCAAATACTAAAACTTCGTCGACTTAGTCCACATAGAGCTGAAACAACGAATGAAACGAGTGAATGGTACGAATGAGTGAATGGCGCCAGCGAATGAAAGAACACACGGCCATTAGTCAGCTGCGGCATTATCCTAATGGGATCTCAAACCGTTCCAGAGATACTGTTTCTAATATACAGTATAACTTAGCCTTTTATAATTATGTCTATCCGCGGTGTTCGGAAAACAAGATCCGTTCTAGAGAAGAGAACGATACGATATGTACTAGATACCATGGTAGTTTAGATTTCAACTAGATATCTTTTACAGCTCAATTCGCGCAACCAATGTCACTTATCGCAACGTCTGTCACCCGTTAAATTATCGGCGTTTTTTTTGTTGTCCCTTACACTTTTTTTTCAAATTTGGGATTTTTTACGTTATTTCTACTCAGAATCACGAGCTCTTTCTATCCTAATAGGAGAAAAAAAGTGTCCCAAAATTTCCATACATTTTTCGATCTTTCCATTCCGCGACCGCCATACAAAGTCTATGAAAAATGGTGACGTAATGGAAATAAAAAACTTAGGACACTTTTTTTCTCCTATTAGGATAGAAAGAGCTCGTGATTCTGAGTAGAATTAACATAAAAAATCCCAAATTTGAAAAAAAAGTGTAGGGGACAACAAAAAAAACGCCCATTAAGATCGTTTCAAAATCGTTTTGAGATCTATAAATACATAACGACTGTTTTAGACACTGTGGAAATTGTTCAAGAGTATCTCCAGAATCGCGGAAATGTCAAATTTGATACGCTAGATAGATCTTAAAAATATCGTTGTCGTGTCTTGGTGATGTCTAATAGGTGTCTTGTTAAAAATCCGAAACGGGCCCTATGTCTAAGGTTACCGTTTAAAGTATCTGATAACAAATTGGAGTTTAATTGTTAGTTGTAATTGAGGCGGCGCCTTTGTTTTATTTTTATGAATGCTTCAGATAATTTTGATAGGGTTTTAAAATGTGGTTACTCGTGTTTTATGATGTGATAGGTATCTTTATGAGTTGGCTCGTTTATGTGGTGTCGTATGGCGATATAAAAGTCAAGCTTCTATAGGAAATTTTACATATGAAAAACATAAGTGTTAACTATTAAATAGTAGGATGTAAAAATACTAAAATCGAAATGTCGAAATAATGACAGAAATACTAAATGTAAAATTTCGAAAATTGGTAATTTCTAAGTTGTTACACTATAATAAATCTAAATAAAAAAAATACGCTTAGGTACTAGGTTAAGGTGGAGGTTCGCGCCACGACAGAGACAAACGACCGAGACAGAAGACCGCGACCGGAGACCGCAACCATCACTTGACGATAGGCAACATATAAGCGACAGTTCGCGAGCGAGACAGGAGACAGGGCGTCACTAGCTGTCTACTCGAAGTTCGAAGTTCGCAAATTGCGGACAGTTTCTCTGTCACTCCAATTACGCCTTCATTGGAGTAAAAGAGAAAGATCCTCGCGATTTGCGATTTTCGGTTTTCGCGGTAGCCCCTCAGTTGCGCACGCGCTCTACGAGTTACAGCACGCCGCAGCTGCAGTTAACATTCGAATATCACCTTTAAGGGCCAGAGGGGCGTACCTACAATTTGCGAATTTCGATTTTCGCGGTTATAGCCCAGTTGCATCAACCACAGTTAGCGGACTGATCAACGTCACTCAGCAATGAACTATGAAACTTCCCATACAATAAAATTTAGCGAACGATATAACTGACATACAGTTTGGTGCAACCCGCCCTTAGTAAAGCAAAGTTACGTAATCAGAATATTGAAGGTGGTGCGCGCGCCGGTTATAATTGCATAGAAAATATGTGCCGAGCTTTCATTACTTACGTCTGGCGGCGGCGGCAGAGACTGGCTCGCTGTGACGAATTTCGTCGGGTGAGAATACGTTTGTGCCATACGCCACTTACATTGGTTTACAACTTTACAGAAGAGCGAAAAGGAGCAAAAAAGAATGTTTGACGAATTTTTTTACATTTAGACAATATTGAACTTATTTATCATTTAGGCATATATGTGTGATGAATCAAAGTCCTTGGTACAATCATTTACTTTTAATTTACTCCAACTACTTACTTCTACGTACACTCTTAAACAATCTTAAGTTCACAAGCAGTAACTTTCGTGCTAAATTTCGTGTTACTCGTTCCAGCGCCAAGCGAGAACGTGGTACGTTATATTTATACTTTTCTATCATTAGAATTGGCGGGTAGGAGAGAAGGGTCATTTTCGCGAGTACCGACAGATTAATTAACAAATATTCGGGTAAACACTGATCATATTTTCAATCACTACCCACTGAATGCCATTAGTTAAACCTAACTTACACTAAATAATTATAATTTATTCTCAAAATCTTATGAAATATCACATATGTTAACTATTTCTAGTACCATACAAATATTGTAAATATAGTGGTAATCATGAAATAAAAGCATTTTTATAATTGCCATATCCGTTTTTGATGAGTAAATGTTAAACGTATAATGTATGATATGACACAAACGTTTTGGATATGTATGTATTTGATAATTTTCTGTTAACAGAGTGTAATTATCCCATAGTAAAATGCGGACATGACACAACATTTTCGAAAAAAAATATTTTTCAAAAACCGATTAGTGTAAATTATAGCATATATGTATTTTGTTATTTTAGAAATCATTAAAAAACGATTTTGCTCAAAAATGGATATGGCACAAACGTATTCTCAGCCGGCGATTTATGTAAAATAAAACACAAGCTCATTCTGTTTGATACGATCGAAATAATTATGTTTAAAAATACTACGTGCAACGCTAAAACATCTGCAAGATGAGCCAACTTTTACTTGTTACTAGTTATCATGATTACGTTTCCCTGGATCACTTTTTGAACCCTGGTTTTTTGGCATTTAATTTAACTAAACATGCATTTTTGCGATGGTTATAAGCATTTTCCATAATGGGACATCTATGAAGCATTTAAATAGGACGTGTTAATAGCAGTTTTTAACAAACTTTGCTACTATTTGTCCGTTGACTACGTTGACGGGACAGAATAAAAAGAAAAAGATAGTTGATCCACCCAAGACTAAGAGTCATTCGCACAATTAGATTTTTCACTTGCCTTCTGAGGCTTCTTATCAAGCCGTCTCTCATCTGACTACTGACCTTGAATCTTAATTTTTTGATGATCTCTCCGTGATTTCATTTTTATCGCGTTCAAACTTGACACAGTGCCTACAACCAACGTTTTCCAAACTGACCGTCATCCAACCTACCAACCCCCAAATGAAACTAGCTAAACCTGTACGGCTGTCGGCTACCATCAGTTTTGCACTGACATAAACGCCGTCGAGAACGTAATTTACTTTCTATACATCTCGCTCGAACTCGCATATTAGTGCGGACGAGATGTATAGAAAGTAAATTACATTCTCGATAGCGTATAATTATTATGTCAGTTTTGACACTGTCAGTGACTCATGGTACGAGCTCTGGTATCATAACTATCAGATCGACTTCGTCGTGAGTTATTCTTTCATGAAAAAAGAAACACAAATATCATATCAATTTATATTTCGTACACAATTTGCAAAACGCACATCGGTACGAGTACAAACGATTCATTTCCACAAAGTGACACACTCGAACCTGTAGGCCATTGTTTTAAATAATAACATTTTATTCAATTCGTCGCAGGCGAGCGGCACGTAGCTCGCGTGCTCTGCTTGCGTGCAGCCACTTCCATGCGTTTCAGTGCATTTCTTCACCTAGTGGCCACTTCTGTAGGCTTGCTGGTACTAGCGTTAGCTATTCAAGACAACAGCACACACGCAAAATAATAACACGTCTGACGCACAGGTCATAATGTATTGTTTGCCCGCATTTTCGTTAGTCAAAAGTCATTTGGTTCAGAAAAGCGTCACTTTTCAGGATTTCCATAAAACAAACCTAACCTAACCTACCCTATCTATAGGATAACCTTACGAAAATCTTAACGGTTTCAGTTTTATAACTAATGATAATATGACAAACAATACATTATGACTTAAAACTTTGGGAAACAAAGGGACCCCTGGAATTAAATCTTGCAAGTTGATTTTAACCAATTTCTGTATAATAATGTATGTATAATATTATGTGTCTGGAGACAAGATAGAAATTGGGAATCTAGTGGTATTTACCACTCGTTTTCAGTTCTATTAGTAGAATTTAAATGCCTACTAGTAGTAGTGGAGATATTCTAAGCACCTTACAACACTGCTACCAACCACACGAATCCGTGTCTGTCCCGCTAACACATCGGAGTGTGATAACCGCGTATTGAAAAACAAGGTATATTTCCATTTATTCATTTTTAAGCCACACAATCCCTCTATACGCTGGTGTAAAATGGGGCTGTACCTACATTGTATGCTCGCGCCTCATGCATTTATGTATGGCCGGCAAATTGACGAGTGGCCGGTTTAAACGTTTACCGGTTATTGTGTATTTGCATAGGTATATTGGGTTTTATTTACAGGATTCGAATTTTGGAAGACCGGTTAATTGGTTCGAGCGCTGTGAAAGTGTTAGGCTTAGCCAAAAATTCTGGCGCATTGGAATTTTGGCCGACGTTTATTTTTTGGAACTAAATTGATATAAAAAGGAATGGAAATATTTTTAGATATTGCCAGGCGCGGCTCACTCCGTGATTTCGTCGCCTCGCTACAAGTACCTAGGTACCAACAAGTACATGCGGCCCACACCAATTTTGGTGTCTAGCCATCGTAGCAAGCGTCCGTTCCGTAACGACGAACCGCTACGGAACGGTCGCTTGCTCGCGCTTGCGCCACCTAACGGTCATATCTGTCGTAATAAACGCGTTTTGTTAGAGAGTGCATCTTCTGTACTGAGTAGTGACTTAGTGCTATTATTTATTCTCTGATATTGCTTTGTAAAGAGCAATATTTGAGTAAACTAGTACAAATTAGTAAGACTAAATGGCGCCTAAGAATAGGTGTACCCCACCGTTTTAGAACCCGACTCAGATTTAACAATTTGTAACGGTTTAAATAGATCCCATTTTCATACGACCTTGAAGATAACTCACGCTGATTGATGCATGCGAAATGAAGCAAAAGACGACCGTCAAGGTCGTATCAAAACAATATCAAATTGTTAATTTAGAATCGAAAAGCAAGTAGGTACCTAATAGTCCGAAAATTGCTTCTAAAATTTATCAAAAATTTGTTTAATCGCTACTTGTAAATGAGCAAACCAAATAAAATACCCAGGTCGTATTAAATGAAGGGTTACGCACCGAAAGCATAAATAATACGGTTTGCGGTTGCCGCGGTCGCTACAATAATTAACATATAACCACTTTACCCAAGGATTATAAGCGCTTATATGAAATAGAACAAAATTAAAAGTCACTGAATAATTAAAAGTCATATCACTAAGCCTCACGCAACATCTCACTAAGGGAGCGTTCAAGTATTACGTAACGCATTTGGAGGGAGGGGGTGGTCTTGTAAAACGTTACGATGCGTTACAGGGGTGGGAGGGGGGGTTTGAACTACGCGTTACGTAACATTGATTTTAAGAGGCCTTATTCCTTAGAGCGTTCACCGATTTCACGAAATAACACTCGATAGATGGCGTTGGCGCTCGGTACGCGAGCGCCGGCAAAGTTAAGCGCGTTTCAACGCAGGCGAGAATAATATTGATACTTTTCAATTTAATTGCAAAGTAACGTTATTTTTAGCGTTATATTGGCACTCTTTATTTTATTTTATAAGCATGGTAGTAGTCAATAGAGTGTATGTGTTGGGATAATATATAACCAGAGGCGAGTAAATAATAACAATATTTACCTCTGGCATGGAATTATTGTGACAATCACTCTTCTTATGAATAAGGTGTATTCGGGTATTTCCGAATGAACGAATAGTGGCGGATAATTCCGAAAGCTGACTCTTACTACAACGGAATACGAGTGATTTTACAATGATTTTCGGAATTACCCGAATAAACCTTACTACTAATATTCGTCATTGTAGTAGTGTTGTATTTTCAAACTTCTTTAGCGGCGCTGTGCACTTTTTGAGGTGGGGAAAAAATGTTAAACTCGCGACAGATCACGTGACCGTAAGACGGACACGTGACCTGATCAAAAAACTGTTACAATGTTATTGAGTTTTTCTTTATTGATTAAAATGCCATCTAGTGAGTTTCCCTCTAACCGGTATTAATATAAGTCGAGTACCAACAGTGATGTGCTTAGGGGTTTCAAGTAATGCGACGAAATAACGCTAGATGGCATTAACATCAATTATACATAGTGCTGCAGACATTTTGCACTAGTCATTGAGTTTTCACTTCTGCCGGCACTCCCGGAGTGCAACCCGTTGTTTTTTTTTACAAACCATGACAAACCATGAGTTTTGTTTACATTTTTGCTGCCCACAAATTGTCGTCTTTTTGTACTATTTCTGTTTTTAGGGGAAAGTCGGGGCCCGTCCATACTGCAAATAAACATGTTTCTTTATTTGTGATATGTAACTGGCCCTATCTGTTAAAACCAGTCATTGTTTTTATTTAAAACCATGATACCGTTGACTACATTCCACATTTTTTTTGTTTGATGGCCTCGTCGGGGTCAATACCGAAATCCGATTATTTATATTATGCCATCTTCGCTCCACTCCATTAAGATACCCTGGACAGAGGGCCTACCGCGAACCACGTTCGACGTGTTACCTCCCTGTCACACTTACGTACGAATTTACAAGTGCGACAGAGAGGCAACACGTCGAACGTGGTTCGCGGTAGGCTCTCAGGCCTATGGAACTCTCCGCGCGAGCACGGATTTATACCTACGAATCTCTTCCCGTTCACGGTAGAAAATCAAGCTAGTTGGTCGCCGGCGCTCGAATATGCCAAAATGTATGCGAAATAAATGTCTTCTTCACGAACAAATAACACATGTTGTAGTGTGGAATTGTGGATGGATGCAGAAACAAAAAAAAACTAATAAAAAATCCGTGTTTGCTCTACCGATTGATAGGAAAAGTAACTATTAGACGTTCTCAATATAAGTACTTATACCAATTTTTTTTACGATAGTCGCAAGCTACGTAGTACGCCGTTTTATAAACCGCGTAGTGTTTACGCGGTTTATAAAACGGCGTAAACACTACGGTTACTGTAGGGAGATATGACCTTTTAAAATATTTCGCAGTCACTCATCATAATAAATAATAAAATAAGGAAAAACCCTAACTTAAGACAAAAGATGAATAAAGAGAATAATAAAATAAATTTATAAGTAATTAATAATGATAAAAGGAATATTATAATTATTAATTACTTATTGCAACTTATCTTGCTCATAGTTATTTTACAATTAATAAAACTTATATTTGTACCTTAGGTAAGTAGGTAGGTATCTTTCATACAATCTATAGTTTAGGTAAGTAGGTAGGTACTTATTTGTAAAATAATTTCTAAGCGTCGACAACCCTAGCTTTGTGCCGGTGCGCGCGGTGCGGGGAGCGGTGCGTTGAAGGTCATTCCATTGTATTTTTGTGTAGGTATTAAAACGGTAGGCATTTGAGTTTTCTTTGAGAGATAAGTATCTGTTCGTAAGAACTATAATATAGCCCTGTGCCCTGGACCTCATCTAGATCGATGGTACTCGTCAGGGCAAAGCTATTGAGCCCAAACACGATATAGTTATGATGAGTAGATAAGGAGTTCTGGTGACCAACTCCTGACTCCATTATGAGAACCTGGACCTCATCTAGATAGATGGTGCTCGTCAAGGCAAATCGAATGCGCCCAAACACGATGGAGTTATGATAAGTAGATTAGGAGTTCTGGTGACCAACTCCTGACTCCATCATGAGACCCTGGACCTCATCTAGATAGATGGTGCTCGTCAGGACAAATCTAATAATCCTAAATACGATGGAGTTATGATGAGTAGATTAGGAGTTCTGGTGACCGACTCCTGACTCCATCATGAGACCCTGGACCTCCTCAAGATATATAGTGCTCGTCAGGGCAAATCTAATGAGCCCAAACACGATGGAGTGATAATATGTAGATTCGTTCTGGTGACCAACTCCTGACTCCATCATGAGAACCTGGACCTCATCTAGAACGAAAGTGCTCGTCGAGGCAAATCTATTGAGCCCAAACACGATGGAGTTATGATGAGTAGATTAGGAGTTCGGTGACCAACTCCTGACTCCATCATGAGAACCTGGACATTATCCAGGTAGTCCGGGTATAATAATAATGCAAAACCTAACCAGTATTCAAGTAACACTGAAAACCTATCACCTAGCGAGAGTCTGTTGTTGAAATTAAATATGGTGTAAAAAATGTACTTATTTGTATCAAGATTTTCTAGTCGCTGTATACAGCACTTCTCGGAACTCTCTGGCTGTTTACGAACGCACCATAGTCACCGAACGCCTGACGATCGAGCACAGGTCCGTCCCCTAAGCCGCCTCGGCGGAGAATGAGCGCGCGGCGTCGGTGCAGCGTGATTTATACGTGTTTTAAAATAATATAAATTTACGGCAAGGTAGGTCCTATAGTTATGATTATTTTTTTATGGGTTAACGTATAGTTATAGTTTGCTATAATATTATTTTTAGGGCAAAATAATAGTACAATTTGCGATAAAAAAATATAATGTAACCCTGTTTTCACCCAAAAAATGAAGAAAGTTCGGAAGGTTAAATATCCATTTTTTTTAATGAATCTTTGATTTTCAATAGTCTTAGCCGCTCGTAAAAGATATGGTGAATTGAATTGTAATCATTTCTGTATCAAATGATTCTTGTTTACTGCAAAATTGAGAACCGAAACGACAGTTCTCACTGTAAATTTTGAAAAAGCCTCCCAAGAAAACTCATTTATTTTAGGTTTAAAAAGAGAAAATGTCAACTTGAACGGTCTTACTTGCTAGTTTAAGAAATGATTATTTAAGTACGTTATCAGTTTTTGAATGAATACTAATAGTTACGTCGTAATCTTGAATGAAAAAGGTAACAGATTGCAAAAAACGCTCGCTTGTAGGACTAAGGACTCTTAACCCTTCAGCCGGCCTAGCCAAAGTGACAATCGCTATCGCTCCGTAGCGATCGAAACGCAACTGTGACTGTCGCACTAATATGGAAGAGTCAGTGATAGAGAGACACAAATCGTTTCGTTGTCGAAGCGATAGCGATTGTCACCTTGGCTAGGCCGGCAGGTACTTTACGCCACATAATTGTGGCCTTTAGGTAAAAAAATGGTCACTTGGTGGTTACGTAACGTTTTACTAGGGGGAGGGGGGGTACAGAAAAACGTTACGGCGCGTTACATGGGGGGGAGGGGGGGGGGGTCAAAAATGTCCAAAAATTGCGTTACGTAATACTTGAACGCTCCCTAAAAGATGACTCACGTTAGACCGGGCCGGGGCCGGGCCGGAACTTCCGACGTTTCGTTTTCAATGGAAAGCACCACGTGATCACCGATCAGCCGTCATAGAAGATGACATGTTTATTTCCAAACGTGGCCTTTGTATATGAAAGGTATAAGAGAGGCGTGGATAAACGAAATTTATCGGAAGGAATTCACTAACCTTGCCTCATTCGTGCTAGAAAATCTCTATATCTAATAATATACTTATAACGCAGCGTACTACGTAGGCAAACTACTCGCGAACGCGAAGCGAAGCGATGCGGCGCGGGGTGAATCAATCCTTTGATATCTATAGAAGTGTCCTACGTGGGCGATTTCGTTGCGAACGCGAACGCCGTGGGCCCGCCGCGCCGCTTCGCCGTCGCGCCGCTTCGCTTCGCGTTCGCGAGTTGTTCGCTGACATAAGGGTAACATTCCGTTTCTGACCGCAGCTGCACTACTGGTACTGAACGCGTCGCCGTTACTGTCAATTTCCATAGTAAAATGAACAGTATTGCAGCTGCGGTTGGAAATGGACTGTCACCTTACGACGCAGCGTTAGTAGGCTAAGGTCCCGCGAGCGTTCAGCGCGGGCGACGTTGATAGATAGCACATTATTATGGGGGGGGGGGGCGAGCTTCTCACTTAGGTACATCTGTGTACAATATAATTATATGTATGTATGTATATACTTTATCACTTCACCTTATAAAACAAAGTCCCCCGCCGCGTCTGTCTGTTTGTGTGTTTGTATGTTCGCGATAAACTCAAAAACTTACCGGATTATAAAAAAACATATTTTGATTTAGTGCAAAATGCCTTGGTGACAAACATGTGCTGCATGTGACAAACTAGAGGCCTTGGTGACTTTTTCTTTCGTATGTCAGACATGTCAGTTTATCACATAATATAGGCTAAGGTCCGGCGACCATTCAGAAGCGTGATGGTAAATTGGTACTAAATACGTCAATATGACACCTGCACGCCGCCGCGGGCGACGTTGATAGATAGAGTATTATTATGGGGGGGGGGCTTCTCACTTAGATACATATATGTATGTATGTATATACTTTCTTATTTGTGACATTTCCTAAAGATACTTACCTACTATACTTGAAGGAAGAACAGAAAAAAGAGTGGCAGAGGAAGGCCGAGACGTGCGTTTTTGGACCAAGCCAAAGAGAAAATCAACGTAGTGACGTATCAGGAGCTCAAAACAGTGGCAGAGAGAAGAACAGAATGGCGATTACTCCACCGACAAGAGCCAGGCTCTTAAAATTGTGATGATGATAATGTAACATATACTTTATCACTATATAGGCTAAGGTCACGCGAACGTTCAGAAACGTGATGGTAAATTGGTATTCAATATGTCAATATGACACCTGCACGCCGCGGCGGGCGACGTTGATAGATCGCATTATTATGGGCGGGCTGCACTGCGAGCTTCTCACTTACATCTGTGCCATCAGATATATCGGAGCGGCTAAGGCGCTCACAAATATCTGAACACGCCTCTATTGTCAGTGCGTTAGAGTCCGAGTTCAGATATTGAGAACACCTTGGCCGCTCCGATTTATCTGATGACGACTGTACAATATAATATATGTATGTATATACTTTATTGTATGTATCTACATACAATAAAGTATATACATCTATTTCTATCTAGAAATAACAATACGAGAAACACAGTTGCAGGGTGAATTAAATACAATAAACAATAACTATCATCTTCATCGTCCCGGCATTTAGCCATGGCTCATGGGAGCCTGGGGTCCACTTGGCAACTAATTCCAAGAATTGGCGTATGCACTAGTTTTTACGGAAGCGACTGCTATTGGACCTTCCAACTCAGAGGGTAAACTAGGCCTCATTGGGATTTGTCCGTTTCCTCACGATGTTTTCCTTCACCGAAAAGCGACCGGTAAATGTCAAATGATATTTGACTGCACACTTACAGAGCAAGTACATTTTTCTGGCAAAGTACAAAATTTGAGGCTCATAAAAGAAAAAAGGGGATAGTGGGGGAATTGGGAACACTCAACTTCAAACGCTCTAAAAAACGTCATAAGCTAACCGTTAGTTTGGTTGTCTATCTAATTTTAATAAAATATTAATTTTAAGTTAAATTAAGTCATCCTACAAAATTTGGGCAAAAACAAAAACCTTGCCGTTCCTTTTTACCCGAAACCGTATGGGGTAATTGGAAACAGTACGCGGGGGAAATGGAAACACTGAAGCTTTTAAATTTAGTATCAGGTTGACATACATTTTTAATTTAGTTAATCTTACCTACTCAGCGTAAAAACCGTAAAATATAAAAACCAATTTTATACAAGTAACTCAATCAATTTGGAATAACCTTTTTAATACGAGTAATAAAGTGTCCCATTCCCGATCATTTTATGCTGCGTTTCATTTCACGGTGCATTGCGATTCATAAAACGAATTTTTTTATTTTGTTTTTATAAAATCGTAAATTTGTGTTTTAAAATGGCGCTCGCTGCTCATAAAATGTACCCGAGGTGGTCTTGATATTGCTCCGGTGTGCGAGCGGGACATTGGTTTATATGTACTTACCTGCATAGTGCAAATATAAAATTACCTTTTTTTTATTGCTATTTAAATTGTTATTTTAATTAATAAAATAATTTGGGTCCTACCTAAGTATAAGTAGGTAGGTACTATTAAATTTAGTAGGTACTAGTACGTGATGACACTGAGTGACAGCTAAATAACTAGTAAATTGTCTGTAACAAAACTAAAAGTGTTAAACCCATCTCTGTAAATCACAAACTAAACACATAAATGACAAATAACTAAGGTTTTGTAGGAAAAATATGAATATAACTATGAATATTATCTCTATTATCAAGTAATCTATCGTCTTGTATGATTTTCGGTGTATAACATTATGTTTATTTCAAAACTAATATTTTAAAAATCAAAACAGATGGGAAACCATTTTTGTTTTAGTGTATTGATGAATGGTAACATGACTCACACACTCGTTGCGTTCGATGCTCAGGCAGTTAATAAGTCAACGTGTGGTGTGAACGCGGCCTTATGAAACAAGTAGCGTCGGCAAAGTGATGAAATTAAATATGAATATATTATTATAATTATTTTGGTATGAATATGAATATATAAAAAATATTTTTTTACATTAATTTATAAAATTTTAAATGGCCAATGTACTTTTCAATATGAATATAAAATATGATTAAATTGTATTTTTCTCAAGCTACTCTTTTTACAAACATTGCTTTAGTAGTGTAGCTGGGTGGATTTTTTTTTTGTAATGTGATCCTGTCCCAGTGTACAAGGAACACACAGTGGTAGGTGGGTTAATCAACTTTATCTTGTCACACGTTGCTATGGTTACGGTCTCTTGAGTCACTCTTAAAATTCCAGGTTTTTCGTATTTAAATGAACCAAACTTGCATTTTACGGTAGTTATAAGACCTTTCCATAATGGGACATCTACTGAGCATGTTAGTAGAACATGGTACAGCAGTTCTTCTAACAATCTATGCTACTATTTGTCTCCTCGCTGATGGGACAGAATAATAACAAGAAATAGTTGATTGACCCGGGTATAGTTTGTTGGAGAAATGATGGATCACTCTACTAATGCTTAGTACTTATATGGCCGATTATGGAAATGGCTTACAATAACCACAAAAATGCAATTTTGGTACATTTAAATACCATAAATAATATTCGTTACTTAACTGTGTAGTTAATGGTACACAGCCGGGCACAATAAAAAAAAGTATACATATAACAGTTATGGAAACAAATGAAAAATTATACCTAAATAGGAACATTTACAAAGAAATTCTTCAATTTAATTTGAAATCATTATAATTATGATTAATTACTTATATACTTACCTATATAAAAACCTATATACTTAAGTAAAATTAAGAAATATCTTGTTTGAAATGAAGTGTTTCCAAGTCATTATAACGAAAATAGGTACCTACATGTGTTGCAAAAAAACATTATTACATACAAAGATATACACAGTGTAATAAAACATTTATTCTGCTAACTCTACCCGAGGTCATCGCTTATCTGCACCACCATCTTTTTTTCTCTATACTCCATTAGTTCCTTAATTAATATCCCGGGCGAAGTGAGCCTCAGGCGAATCAATCATAATCACCTGTTACAAAATAGGTAGGTATTTTAATATTCACAGCTAAAAGGTTCCGGACCCCTGGAATCAGTGAGCAAGTTTTTGTTCTTCTTAATTGTGTTAATAAGGTGGCCAGGGGTCGGCAACCGGGTTGTTTGTACTTTGTAGCATCGGACTAAATGGGAATTAGTATTATTAAAAAAAAATTGAGCGACGCAGATTATCCTAAAGTGTCAGTTCACTTTTTATAATTAACGGATTTGGTTTAGTGAATTAAAATGTTTTGTAAATATAAGATATATCAAAACATAAAATATTACCTAATAACTACAGTATTTTATTTGTATCTATAGAAAAAGAAATTAGGGTTACCGAGCCCTCAAAAGGATGAAAATAAAATATGTTTGTTACCAAAAATAATAAAAAATACTGTTTCTCATAAATTATACCTATGACTAAAAACCTATGACTTGTTTGTTACCAAAAATAATAAAAAATACTGTTTCTCATAAATTATACCAATGACTAAAAACCTAATTCGTCAGGGATAGTGCAATATCGCGTAACTAACATATGCAGTAAGGTCCAACTTCCTTGTACGGTGTTTGAATTTCGAACTCTTTCGACTTGTGTTAAAATAAAATGGTTTAATTTTACATCGAATAAACGAACTAACAATTAAGATACAAGGAAAATATGTGTAATCCAACGAAAAAAACAACCTATTTCTTCATTAATGACTCAGTTTATCCATTAACGAATACGGCTAACTGTCACGTCGCATCGTTTGTCAAACTGACATACAGACGGATGCGTTCTACGCAGGCGCACAGAAGGGCCTATGTGGCGTCCATTTTGTGAACAAGTTCCGTCATTTTGAATAAGCTAAAACCACGCAAAATATAATTATTCGTGAATCATGATTCAATCTTGTGGATGTAGGTTGATGGGTAAAAAGAAAAGGAAATTATAATATGAGTAGGTAATTTAATACGAATATACCTAATCAAAACCAATCGCGGCAGTCTTTAAGTTTTGAATAGATACGAAAACTGAAAAGGATTATTTGAATATTTTTTCAATTTGAAACAAAAAAGATGTATTATGCGGGTTATATCTGCTGTCGGCCTGATTCGAACTTTAATATACGTCAAATTAGGTATATAATTCTTCAAACAAAAACGTCATGTATCGTATCTAGATTTAATATTTGACGTCGGTACCTATATTCAAGTTCCAATGAGGCCATATTGCGTCTTCTCTGTAGGATGATTACCAACATAAAATTAAATAACAGGTTTCGTTTAGGAGACAAATGCTAACGTCTAATAAAAAATAAAAGTTCTTTCGCCGGCTTTATTTTTCTTTAGACAGTCTTACTTTAATGAGTTTTCGTTGTTTTTCTATATAGGGAAATGTCCTGTAGTATATTTCCATGTTATATCTCGTGATTATAAGGGGCTATTCATAAATTACGTCATTTCAAATTGGGGGGGGGGGACTAGACATCGGATGATGGTAGCATGACGTAGGAGGAAACGGGGACATTCGAAGCATGATTTTTGGATGATTTTAGGGGGGGTCAAAAATCGTCAAAAATGGATGACGTAATTTATGAACAGCCCCTAGCGAGCAATTTCATTCTCGGAACATATGATTTTTACAAATGATAATTCGTACATAAGTTCCGAAAACCTCATTGGTGCGAGCCATGATTTTGCCCCGCGACCACCGGATTGAAAGTCGGACGTCACGTCAGATCAAAATTCCGTCATCACCACTAGTTTTTATTAATATTCAATTTTTATGTGTGTTATGATATCGAATTCTAAAACATCGTAAAACCAATTTTAGACCGTTAGACGATAACTCCCAATTTTAAATGTACTAATTCGATAACTCTATTTGTGGCCCGTATTAAACAATCATAAAACATTTTATTGCATTTTTCTTATCGGCGACCAAGTAAGTGAGTTTCATATAACTTGCCATATGAAACTAATGCTTACCGCTTGGTGATAAAGCTGTACCTATTATTTTGGGCCTATAAGGTTCATGTTCATTTGAAGTATAAGCTACTATCGTTATAGTAAATCATTTGAATTGCTCTGGGAAATGCTAAATAGTGTATAAATTGTAGTCAAGAACGAAATGAATTAATTAAATAGTTCCGTATACTGAAAAAAATACTGAACACTGATCAAACCAATCAATATAATTAAGTACCTATTTACTTCATTCTTAACAAGCTTTTATTAGGTCGACCTGTATGTAACTATGTAATGGAATCTAAGGTAACTAATTTAACCATCTTCCAAGGATCGTAGCGTCATGAAAATTGGCAGCTGTATGTAGTTTTGATGACAATACAATAATATGGTACTGTCGAACTGATCTGATGTTGGAGACAGGAGGTGGCCATAGGCCATATCTAAAAAAAGATTAATCAATAAGTTCAATAAGTACATAATTGTCAATAAAGTTTTGATTTGAATCTCAATAGTAAGTACCTATTCTATTACTTATCTCAATAGTTTTATTAAACAAGTGGCCAAAAATATGTTTGCAAAATTTGAAGACACTTACATACTTCTTAAATAAGAATATTAGGTATAAGTTTAGAATACGATTGTAAGAAGTTGCCTCGAAACTATTTTTAAAATTGTCATTGACTGTTACATGTATATAGTTTGGCCAGGGACTGACAGCTTTCAAACATAGACAGAGAGAATCACACTGTTATTGTCTTACGCTAGTACTAGCACCCAAAAGAAATCGTAGAGTATCCTGACAATCCAACCTCTAGACTGAGCTTAGGCCAATTCTTTCATGAAACCGATGCTGCCAAAAATACGGGGGTGCGGGGGGACGAGGTGAACGAATCCCGTGCCGTGATTGGTCCGTTCAAAGACACGGACCAATCACGGCACGGGATTGACTCGAAGATGGAGTAACGTTACTGTATGTGTGGCAGAGGGGGTAGCGCGACTATGCTATGTCTAGAGGTTGGATTGTCTGTGTTTCAACCTAATTATAATATGCATATGAATCTCACTTCGGTCTCCCCTATAATTTTTTGTTCTTATTTACTGACAAATTGGGTTTACCAGCCATTTTAGTTACTTTTTACGGGACCTTGACAGCCCGCGGTATCGGGTTCGTGCGGTTTACGGCCTGAGCTATATTACTTCATCGTGACCCGTAAAAAATATCGATTTTACTATATTTCTCTTCATAAAGATGTGGTCCAAAATAACCGAACTTCACAGTTTAAATGTACCTATTAGGTAATATGTAGTATCGATAAAAGTGCGAAAAATAGGAATTCGTACATGTATCGTACTACATTTTACATTAGGTACACATGACCCTTTCAATTTTCGACATAGTTAGGTATTGTGCTTATCACACTAGTTCGGTAAAGTAGCACCATATGTACAAAACTTCTATGAGACTCAGACATATTGAATATGTCAAAACGGGTCAATGGCCCTTTCAATTTTCGACATAGTTACGTAATGTGCTAATTATCGCACTAGTGCGGTAAAGTAGCGCCAAATTATGTACAAAACTTCTATGAGACTCAGACATTGAATATGTCAATACGGGTCACTCACGTTTGGGGTTGTTGAAGCTATAGAGCTATGTCGTTATAGAGCGTCACTATGTCGAGAAATTTTCGACTTCAACTTGTGCATCTAAACCCTGATTGCCATGCAAATATCTCTGTTCCTTTCTCAAGGGATAAATATTATCATTTACATTTTTTACGCCATTGTTTGCACGCATATCCAATCACTAATATCACCTTTTTACCAATGACAGTAAGTTACAAATTTGCTTGCTATATAATGTCTACTGCAAGTTGTCAAGTAGTTGCAATGGTAAATTTTAAACTCTGGCCTCAGGGCTGGCACGTAATTGAAACCAGTCGGTGCGTGAAATCTGTACAATGAAGGGACTAATTTTAAAGAAGATTATCGCCCTAAGCTCGTCGATCGAAGCGATAATAGAACATGGGATCGTGATAAACTGTAGGGTTGTCGCAGGTAGATTAAAATATAATATCTGGGAGACCGAGCCTTGAGTTATTAAAACTCAAAAAATGCGCGTTTTCCCAGAGACCTAGCTAGATCGATTTTTCGCCCCCGATTTTTTAGTAAATTTCTTCGAAATCGTCAGAGCCGTTTCCGAGATCCCCGAAATATATATATAAATAAATAAATAAACAAAAATGGCTAGTTTAAAGGTATAAGATAGTCATAACTAACACGGGACTTAATCAAGAAGATGTTGATACAATTCCTCGCCAGTCTGCCTGTGACCACGAACCTAACGTCACGTTCGAAACGTCAGGCTATAAATAAACTAGGGCTCGCGGTCGTGTCCGGGTTTCGTGTACACGTGTTCGGTACCCGTTTCCG
This sequence comes from Cydia amplana, assembly GCF_948474715.1. Classification (NCBI taxonomy): domain Eukaryota; kingdom Metazoa; phylum Arthropoda; class Insecta; order Lepidoptera; family Tortricidae; genus Cydia; species Cydia amplana. Next base: position 16,292,825 of record NC_086071.1, on the reverse strand, counting down.
AACTACACGTACACGGTTTTTTGACCCGTTCTACACGTGTAGTCGGGTACCCGTGTAATTAAGATCCGTGTATCCGTGTACCCGTGTACACGGTGAACGGACCTTAAATACACGCGGGCCTAGCCCGTCCTTGGCGTGTAGCGGAGATTAAAGTAATGTGTAGAGCTTTAAATAAAACAAAGTTCAGAAGCTCCGATTGGAATCGAATCCGATCAAATTTATCGGATTTTCAATGTGATTAATATGTGTTGTACTAAGTTAGGTATTGATTTTGAATTATTTGTGTCATGTGTTATTCAAGTAATAATTAGGTAGTTACTCAAAAAACATGTCCAGTTTAGTTCTTTATCGTCGTAGATTTCGTAAAATGACATGCATAGATAAAATAAAGACAATACCGTACGTGATGAGATACTTTAGAAATCTTAGGCGTAGATATTATGAATTTTTTGCTGTCTTTGTCATTAGCAAAATGCTCTTTGGCGCGTGTCGCGTGGCAACAAAATAATGGGATAATTCGACCTGAAAGATATTTTTTACAGATGTGTTGAGCTTATTACAAAAAGATGAGAGCAAAAGCACCAACGCGTATTATAAAAACAACAAGTTCTTTTTAAATGAAACGTTAATTAATGTAAGAGGGATTTTGGGTTACTGATGGTTCGGGTCTTGATACTATGATTATGCTGGTTTGTTCAAGCATCAGAGTTGCCCACACTAGCGCTACAAAGGAAAATATAATTTAGGTATATTATCCGTTCGTGGTAGTATCAGTAACAGTGTTCGGCAAAGTTGGTGCCACACGGGGTTAATGACCTCAATCATTATGCTAATACGGGATTCGTATCACGGGATTCGTGTTGTATTACGTCCTACTACAATGTTTCTAATTTTAATAAGTTAATGAAATACATTTATATTACAGTATAATAATGAACAGAGGTGAACGTTTTACAATAAACACTGAGCAAATAAACTTTAAATCACAACGTGCGAACTTGGTCCGAGGAACATAAATAAACTTATTTTCTACTGGAAATGGGTTCTCAACCAATTCCTTATCATTAAACTAGAAAAGGATGGCATTAACTAATAAAGGGATACTGTTTTCCATCTCTTTCGGGCTAGTTTCAACTTCAACTATGCACTCGTTGCACGACGCACGCAAACAATAGAAAATCTAACGGTGACCTTCGACAAGCCAGGTAGTCGGGTAAAGGGATATTTTTATCACTTTAGTTTAGATAAGTATATTTTAAACAACACTATATTTTAACACGGGTGCAAAAAATAAGAGCTAGGTATAACTTATAATTTATACTGGAAATTGAAACAATACCTACTCGTTTAAAAGTGTATCAATCTTTTTAATGAATAACGATACAATTTATGCGTTTATTAAATGTTTAAACGTCTATTTATAAATAAATAACACTCAATATTCTAATACTTTTTCGAACAAGATCGCGGCATTTGAATGATGTCCATATTAACATTTCTATCTGGATTCTCGCGTTGTGGCACCAACTTTGCCGAACACTGGTCAGTAAGCATAACTATCTACTTTTGGACTAGATTATCATTTAGGTTAACTTTTATTATCAAAAAAACCGACCAAGTGCGAGTCGGACTCGCGCACGAAGGGTTCCGCTCCATCAACAAAAAATAGAGCAAAACAAGCAAAAGAACGGTCACCCATCCAAGTACTGACCCCACCCGACGTTGCTTAACTTCGGTCAAAAATCACGTTTGTTGTATGGGAACCCCACTTAAATCTTTATTTTATTCTGTTTTTAGTATTTGTTGTTATAGCGGCAACAGAAATACATCATCTGTGAAAATTTCAACTGTCTAGCTATCACGGTTCGTGAGATACAGCCTGGTGACAGACAGACGGACGGACGGACGGACAGCGGAGTCTTAGTAATAGGGTCCCGTTTTTACCCTTTGGGTACGGAACCCTAAAAACGAGAGGAGTTATGACGTCATCTTTTTTGTATGGAATAAAAAAAAATGTTTAGAAACCTATCATGTGTGGTATTAAACGAAAGGGCTTTCTGAGCCAATTCCTTTGGGTACGGAACCCTAAAAACTACATCAATGAAGAAAATGAGATATCAGTGAACTCAAAAGATACTAAAATATTGTTAATTTTAATTTTATTTAGAGTAAAGCAAAAAATATGAATTATTGAAACAAAGTGTACTTACCTACCTATTAATTATTGACATTATCAATCAATCCGGTAAAACTGCAAAGTAATCGAATCTTCCTATTCAATCGTATGTCTTCAAAGGACGATTCTCCGCTACACGAGAGTAAAGGGTCGAACCCGCGGGTAATTAAGATCCGTTTTTTCGTGTATCCGTGTACACGGGTACACGGGTACCCGTGTAAACGTTTCCGAATCCGGGCGGGTTCGTGTAGTTCGGGTTCTTAATACCGCCGGGCTTAAGAACACGGGTACCCGTGTCAGCGTGTAACACGTGTATCGGGAGCTCTAAAATAAACGTAAGTCTAACGCGATTAAGTCCCGTGTTAGTTATGAAAGTATGAGTGAGAATCGTGTTAGTTTAAATCAATATAAAATATATGTATACTGTTTATCAAAACTATGTATATCAAGTATTTTATTATAGTAATGAACTGTTTTGATATTTCTAAACCTTTAACTTGTTTTAAAGCTAAAGTACAAAATATTATACTTATTAACCATAAAAAAAAGTCTATAATAAAGGTGTACCTTACCTAGGTACTCGTAACGTCAGCAGCAATAATTGTTAAGCGGGCGAGGTGTTCAAAATGATCTTGACGCGACTTTATTGTTAAGAGAATATGAACGCGTCAAGGTCATTTTGACCACCTCGCACGCTTATCAACGTCTGCTGCTGACTGTACCTAGTATATAACCTACTCATTGTTATTATTGAACCAGGCCTATATATTTTATTTTTGATAAAAATTGTTTATATTTGATAATCGTTTATATTTAATATGAATTATATCGTCTTTGTCAAACATGCTCCGTGCAATTTAACTGCATTATAAATTTTATTTTCAATAAAGAGAGTGTTTAGTTGTTAATGTTCTTGCACTATATAAATAACTATTTATATATAGATTTTCAAAGTAAATTTAGAAAATGTTTAGGACGTACTATAGCGTAACTGGCAACCCTAACTGGTATGACAGTGACACAAAGCGATTTGTCAAGATACTTTTTTCAAGGCATCTAAACTATTTTCTATGTCTACATCGATATACTTGTACATTTTTTATGATTTTTTAAGCGTTTCAATGAACAGACAGTCAACAAAAAAGTTACGATAAGTACCTATGTATCTTGTCTGCTTGACAATATTTTAAAACTAAGTTGTTCCATTCGTTTTTGTGTCATAGAGAATACTAAAAATGTCCTCTTTTGTTTCTAATTAAAACATATAGTTTGTCCAAGCACTGTCTCATTTCAAACATAGACAAAGAGAATCATACTATCTTTGTCTTACACTAGTACTAGTTTTTTCTGTTCTTATTTACTGACAATTTGGTTTGACCAACTATAATATGATAATAGCCTGCATACCTACCGCCATGTTTAACTTAAGTCTTGAAAAAGACCGTGAAGAGTCGCCGATCAAATCCAAAACCAAAACAAATTGAATCCGACTCAAGACCAGACGATTCAACGGAGCCACGCCGTTTTGTCGTCTAAAAAGTGTTTAGTTGTTAAGTTTATAAAATGCATACCTAACATTTATGACTGCGTTAGTCTGTAAGGTACCTATTTGTAAAATGGGCCTCATTGTCTGATTTAAATTGTTAAATAAATAAATAAAATAAAATCACCAGTACGGAAAGCGCGCAGTAGTACAGTCACCTGCAATAATATGTTACACTGCGAAGGCCGCAAAAATATCTGACACGCTCTTATGGCTCTACAATTAAGATCGCGTCAGATATTTTTGTGGCCTTCGTTGTGTAACATATTATTGCAGGTGACTGTACAACATGAGGCATCAGAAGCATAAACCCACAATATCGGCCAGGGTGACATTTACACAGTCCTGACAATGTCGCCAATGTTCGACGATAAGTCCTGTGCCAATACTAGTCTTGCTCTATAGTAAGAATATATCTATAGATCATCTTATGTTTATAAGAAGCGAGTTGGATATATCTTTAAAGTTCAGTGACACGTGGGTGCCTAGCCAAGGTGACAATCACTTGCGCTACGATAACGAATCGCTTTGTGTATCTTTATCATTCTTCCGATTTTTCCATATTAGTGCGACAGTGACAGTTGCGTTTCGTTTGATACGGAGCGTTAACGATTAGCATGTTGGATACGCACCCTAGCCTCTGTTCCACAACTCTGACAATTTTCGTCTGATATTGACAAGTCACCATACATTGCTGGTTCAACAAGTAAACATTGACTATGTAGCGTCGTTGTTACTTACCGACCCTGTATTGTATACAGGCAATTGTATACATTTCTGGATCGGTAAAATAGGCGCCTGTTTTCCACACTGGTTGCTGTAAAACAGAAGCGTAGGGTGACTGGCACAGTTATTGGCCACTATAAAGTAATTGGCCTTTCCTAACCAATCAGAAAGAAACCAGCCAATTGAAACCTTAGTCTTAATTAGCGACCCGCCCTGGCTTCCCACGGGTAGTTCAACGAATTTACACAAAACCTTTAAAAATTATACACCAAAACCTTCCTCAAGAATCACTCTATTGATAGGTGAAAACCGCATGAAAATACGTCCAGTAGTTTTTGAGTTTATCGCGAACAAACAAACAGACAGGCGCGGCAGGGGACTTTGTTTTATAATAATATATGTATTGAAGAGCAGCCAATTACTATGTAGTGGCCAATAGTAATATGTAATCACATAGCAGTCACCCTATGTGATTACATTTGGGTTTAATTATAAATTATGTTTCTCCACTATGACTTCGATTTGAATACGTAGCTCAATAATAATAATAATATAGCTGGACGCCCTGGATCGGAGGGTCCGATCACTGCTAACCGCACATCGCATGCTACACCCATGCTCGTCAGTTATGAGATTGTACATCCCACGGAAATGTGGAGGCCGAGGCTTCCTAAACGCCAAGGATCTCCACAACCGCGAGGTGTACAATCTCAGGAATTATTTCCTTAACAACGAGTGTGGGATGCATCGTGATGTGGTGGCAGTAGACAGGAACCTCACGCCGCTCTCCTTGGCAAACGAGAACTGGCGCAAACCTGTGGTACTAAGTACTGCGGATCGCAAGGCGGCATGGGAGAGTAAGGTGCTACACGGGCGGTTCTACAAGGCCCTCACGGGACCCGATGTGGACCTGCTCGCGTCGGTGAACTGGTTACGATTCGGGGACCTCTTCGGAGAAACCGAGGGTTTTGCCTGTGCAATTGCGGACGAAGTAATGATGACGAACAACTATCGGAAATATATCCTGAAGGACGGTACGGTCGACATTTGTCGGGCATGCCGCCGTCCCGGAGAGTCACTCAGGCATATCATTTCCGGTTGTTCTTATCTTGCTAACGGCGAGTACTTGCACAGACATAATCTCGTAGCCAGGATTATTCACCAGCAGCTTGCTCTTCTATATGGTCTTGTGGACCGCGAAGTACCGTCCAAGTACAAGTATTCACCTGCGCCAGTTCTCGAGAATGGTCGTGCCACGCTCTATTGGGATCGATCTATCATCACTGACAGGACTATTGTAGCCAATATGCCTGACATTGTGATAATAGATCGAGCGCAACGCCGGGCCGTGCTCGTTGACATCACCATCCCCCATGATGAGAATCTCGTGAAAGCCGAGAAGGACAAGTCCAGTAAGTACCTAGACTTGGCTCACGAGATAACCGCCATGTGGGATGTTGATTCGACGATCATTGTCCCGATAGTTGTTTCAGCGAACGGTCTAATAGCGAAGAGTCTCGACCAACACCTAGAGAGACTCTCGCTGGGTGGTTGGATCAAGGGTCAGATGCAGAAGGCGGTAATTTTGGACACGGCGCGTATAGTACGTCGGTTCCTCACTTTGCGGCCCTGACCACCGGCAGCTTGGGCCCTGCCCCGCTGCCGGCGGCACCCTAGGTTAGGTTTTTTATAATGTGTTTATATATTTTTTTGTAATGTTTTGTAAGTGTTTTTATATTTTACTTTTATACTCACATTGTAAAACCCTAACCTAAGACCCTAATTGAATAAAAGAATAATAATATAACTAGGACCTAATCCTATCACCAAAACATTTTGCTGACGAAAAAAAGATGCGTACAAAAACTGTAAAGCGGCTTGCTCTGAATCAATTACGGCCGAATGAGAATTTTTCTACTGCAGAGACCTTTTTTTGCGATTTAGGGATTGGTGAAAAAAATATCAAAAACTAAAAATCGCTAATGTTAGATAGATTCCAAAATACGTAATATAAAAACAACATTGCGCAAATATCAAATAATATTATGTTACATCAAATATTAATATTATTTAAGTTTAAACCACAAAACATATAAATGCTCGTTGGCTTCTAGTTGTTATATAGGTAGGTGTTATTAATTATTTTAATTAACATTGAGGCTGTCAGTGTTTCTTTTGTACCTACTCTTATGACTAAAACAACACTGCTAATGCTGATATTTCCAAACCTTTTACGGTGAGATAGGCCAAGGATAATTTATATTTACATTAATACTTTTGGTTTGCCATCATCATCATCATCCTGGCGTCAATCCCAGCTGTGCCCCCGCGCGGGGCGCGAGGACCCGGGGTCCGCCTTCCGACTCCTTCGTGTCCACTTTGCCCGAACTTCGGCGTCCCTGGTGGTGAGTCCGTTGGCACGCATGTCCTCCTTAACGACATCAAGCCATCGCTTCCTGGGCCGGCCTTTTCTTCCCGTACCGGGAGGAGGCGGCATGGCCAGGCATTTGTTACCCACGTAACTTGACGGTCTGCGCGAGACGTGGCCATACCAACGAAGGCGGCACTCTTGCAGTTTGTCAGCGATGTCACGGACGCCAAGACTACACCGGATGTGGGCGTTTCGGACGCGATCCTTGCGTGAAACTCCGCACATCCACCGCAGCATCTTCATTTCCGTGACACGCAGTTCCTGCTTGTGCCGCTCTAGTAAAGGCCAAGTCTCGCTGCCGTACAGAAGGGCAGGTCTAATGATGGTCTTATAGACCTGTCCCTTCAATTTAATCAGTCATCTCCCGCCATTTGACCCAGGGAGCGGATATTCGGGCTTTGACGTCGCTGTCGACTGCGGCGGCGCCCTATCCGTGGTGCGTTTTCTTCTTCGACTTTCCATTTCTGTTTGGTGTTTTGGCTTTTTACGCGCGGCGACTACCATCTGACCCGCGCAACCCGGGCAGAGCCGGGGAAAGCCGTTTCGCCATAGCCTCGTCCGTCTGTCAGCAGGGGGACCGCGAGCAGGTGAGGTTGACTTGGGCCCAGAGGATGGTGGTAGGGCCCCGAAACCCCCGAAAACTTTTGGTTTGCATTTTCCGTCAAACAAACTTTATGTGAGTATTTAATATCTTATTTTCATCTATCCATTTATAAAGCCAAAGCCAAAAATAATACTTATTTATGGATCAGCAATTTTTCTTTTCGTAATTTGCTGCGCCTATATTACTCCTTTAGCCTAAAATAAACGACATAGGTATTCCATCGCAATAAGTATAAAAGTAATAAAGTTATTTTCTAGCCACCCAGACACTAAAATCTATCAAGACAAATGCAATTTTGATTTGTTCAAAAATATTTTTACAGTACACTAGTGCTTAAAATAGCAGTTTTCGTTGCGTATGTCGAAACTTTAAAGTGCCATATGTACTGTAAAACGTTGTTCGATACACGTGTGAATAGGTAATTCGCAACTCGTGTCGATTTAAAACACTCCCTTCGGTCGTGTTTTCGCACTTGTATCGAAATAGTGATTTTCGTTACAAGTGCGAAAAAGAGGAAATTCGAAACGAGTGGCGATAAATTAAAACACGACCGAAGGGAGTGTTTTAAATCGACACGAGTTGCGAATTACCTATTCGCACGTGTATCGAACAACGTTTTACAATACATATGGCACTTTAAAGTTTCGACATACGCACCTAAAGTGCTATTTTACGCACTAGTGCGGAAAAGTAGCCCCATATGTACTGTAATGTAAATAACTATTTAGGCCTATGAGCAGCTAGAGGTCATATAGGAAAGTTTTGCATGCTTACTTTTGGCCAAGGCTATACAGTGACTAATAGTGTACAGTCAAATACATAATTTAATTTCCGACCCATTTTGTACCTTGTTACATTGACAATCAATATGAAAGTCGCAAGATACCTCATACTACTAATACTAAGTAGGTACTGTACTTTAAACCGTAAGTTATCACTTGAGTTTATACAACACGAGATCATCATCATCATCAAAAAGCGCCATCTGCTTAAAGTACGCCCCAATTTCTCTCCATCATTTGTTACAATAAGCCTCGGTATTACGCAATAATTTATCATAAAGCACGTTTTTCTCACGTAAAGTACTGTATTATCTGATATCACGTTTGAGTATATCCAGAGAAAGCGCTTTTTAGGGTTCCGTACCCAAAGGGTAAAAACAGGACCCTATTACTAAGACTCCGCTGTCCGTCCGTCTGTCACCAGGCTGTATCTCACGAACCGTTATAGCTAGACAGTTGAAATTTTCACAGATGATGTATTTCTGTTGCCGCTATAACAACAAATACTAAAAACAGAATAAAATAAAGATTTAAGTGGGGCTCCCATACAACAAACGTGATTTTTGACCGAAGTTAAGCAACGTCGGGCGGGGTCAGTACTTGGATGGGTGACCGTTTTTTTGCTTGTTTTGCTCTATTTTTTGTTGATGGTGCGGAACCCTCCGTGCGCGAGTCCAACTCGCACTTGGCCGGTTTTTTTTATTTAAAACTTTGTCTGTGTAGTTTTTTAGTACGGATCAGACAATAGCAAATGGTGAAGGCCCTTAAAAGCTAGGTACGTTAGGTAATCTTATTCTCCAAATTTGTTTATTTTCTGATTTTTTCTTAATTAAGTTAGGTATCCTGCTGTAAGCCAAATATCAAGAATTTCTAATTTTTTCATTTCATTCATTAGAAGGGCAATTTTCTATGTTAATTTGAAACTTCTTTTAGTCACATTACGCTTTCATTAGAAAGTAATTATATTAAAATATTTTAATATAACTATCGTCAGGTTACAACCGAAACTAAGCAATTTACTTTCGGATTTAAATAGTTGTCTGATACTTTCTGTTCGAATTATAGGTACCTACATAAGTTGGGTAACTTACATACCTACCTATAAATCGATCTCAGTTTCTGTTTTCCAAAAAAATTGTGCTCTTTCCTAAAAATTTATAAATAAATGTTGCAAAGAAAAAATCTAGCCGGAGAGTTGATGTGTACCGTTCCGATACAGTGCTTTCTGCGTATCTCGAAACGAGATTAAAATGCAAAATATTTCACAGCTTACATAGTCTTTCGTTTACTTTTTACTGTCAATATTTTGCCTGCGGAGTATTGTGCGAAATTGTTTACCTTTTCATCGTTTGTAAACCGTTAAAAAAGAAAAACAGAACAAATAACTATACCGCAAATCAGTTACGATGCACATTACAAATTTATATTGTATATTTTTAATCTGGTACCCCACGTTTTCTCATTTCGCTGAGAAGGTAAAAAATAGTAGAAAAGCTAATTCTGTGTTTTGCACTGCGCTGAAATAACGATTAAAAGGAGAAACATTTCTAGCCCGCTGTATATACAAAATACGAGTGATGAAAAAAGGTCACTTTTGATGGAATTACACATACAACATGAGGCGCTTTCATTGCTCTTACTGTGTGTAGTAAAACTAACGCCTGTATAAAACTTTTTGAAGGAACTTCAGTCTTAAGTATACAGGGTGAAATTTTAACCACCAGCCATCATACTTTGCGTGGTGACTTTATAGGTCATACTGAACAACTTTTATTATGGGACCAATTGCCGAAATCGCGAAAAAAAATATTGGCTATATCTTGGCTGATGTAATGTCGCTGTGGTGGTTAAAATTTCAACCTGTATATCATACGAGGCCAAATTAGATAAACTCCGTTCAGTTTTATGAGACTGCTGAAATACTTCAGAATTTTTAGATAAGAATAGTTCAATCGAACTCAATTACTAGTACTGCTTCTCTTGGAATGTTAATTTCTTGAAATAAATATAATTTTGAAATTGTTTTTTTTTATCTGTTTGTATGGCTGTTTGTATTCGAACTCCTGTTTTAAGCTCGCTGCGTTCCCGCTTCAACGACTTCTGGGTGTGAAATAAAAAGGTTGCTTTTAATTAGTACAGCGTATCGTTTCTTTTCATTAAATCGCAAAATTTATCAACTTTTTATATATGTAATTGGACTATATTATGGCGTTTCTTAAATGTATTGATATATTTTCGACTTACTTGGGTTTTAACTGACATCGACGTAAATTTCACTAGGTAACGTTTATATTTTGACTAACGTCCAAGAGAAAAAAAGTCGTGTTCTAATGGTCACCTATAAGAGAGTGACGCCTTTTGTGATTGTTTTGAGTTGATATTATTGATCCGGTTCGAATAGGCCTCATAGTTTTTCACTACTATACATTTTTTTGTGGAACTCTCGAGAAATTCCGATCATGCATAAGCGTTCAACTGCGTTGCTGGCGCCTCGCAGCCGTTGAAAAACAAGCAGAGCGCTGTTCTGAGTTTAAAATCGGTCAAAGGTTTTATATTGGTATGTTACGATTGTTCGCGCTGATTGGTGCACGCGTAATGCACTGCAAATCGTGTGATTAGGCATCGAGATGATAAGTACGGAAGGTGTTACGTATGTGTCGTAATAGGATTACTAAAGTGCCAGCACACGCGATATGCAACCTACAATAAAATCACACTAAAGCTTCAAGGTCAAAATAACTTTCAAAAAACTTAGGTACAGTCAGCATCAATAGTAGCAGATGAAAAGACATACCCCGTTTTGTGAAGTCGTTCTCATTAAAGATACTTTTGACGCGTAGTCTGATTCGCTACCGAAGCTTTTGAAGCTGACTTTACCAACTCCAAGTCTAAAATATAACCTTAAACAGCATCCTACATCGTGTAGGCCTAAGCAACAACTTTATTCAGAAGTGACGTGAACAAGAGTCTCGCTCATCCTGAATTTATGGCCACCCACTACCCTCCCTTATCCCGCTATTTCCTTGAAAAACGGACAGCCTGTTTAAGTACGTTCGAAATTTACACGTCAGAGGTGCGGTGTTCTTTATGACGTGAGGTGTCTATTATAAAGAGTGCGATATTTTTGGAGACATTTTTTGAGTGCCGGCTTTGAAACGTGGGTTGTGTTAAAAATATAAGGTGAAGACTTTATTTTCTGTAATATAATTACATAGGTCACTAGATAAGTTTTTCAATAGACAAATATGAAACAAGGAGGTTGCCTATCACATATACCTACTTTTAAAACTATGTTTGGTCGAAAACATTCTTTACTTTCTTTTTAAATTTACTTATCTAGTGACATATATATGATAGTTTTAGACACTTGTTAACATACACCCTTTGTTGAGATTATAATAATATTACATTGATGCTAAAGTAAAGACATAGCGCGAAGAATATCGTACAATGACCTGCCTGTTCCCATCTATTTCGCACGCGCATTGGTTGCTTGTGGTGGTAGAGATAGGACCAGGCGTCCTTTTTTTTTTTTTTTTACGTTGGGGAAATGCGTTTACGCATGCCACCTGGTCCGGGGGAACCAGGGGGGATGACGGACTAACCAGTGGAGGACTACCGTCTAAAACCACCAACGAGTGCCGACTCCGCTTTAGATGGGGTGCCGCAGGGTCGCTATCAGCATTCGACCACGTGCAGGACCAGGCGTCCTAACTTCAAATAGCCAGAACGCAAACTATAGTTTTTTATAGAAATCTAAAACAGAAAATTCTGTAAAATTTTCTGATTTTAAAATAATTTTGCTTTAAACCTAATTTAATTTTGACAAAACTTTTGTCGCTTTACCAAACCGATTTTAAAACAAATCCCTTCTCATCCTCGTCTTATTAAGGGATCCAGACCTCATCTAAGTTATCCCATAGAATTACCAGTACCCCGCCCTATTCGTTAGAGGGTAGGCAATACTGCCTTCTACACGATTGGGTAAATACAGAGAAAAACTCACGTCGCTTGCGTCTTTTTCTCCCTAGAGCGGTAATAAAAGAATTCTCCCCTTGATTGGGGATTATAATGCAACTTGCATTTGTGGTTTGCAGGAAATTGGTTTTCTTTATAAGAAAATATGGTGAAAGTTGGAATAACATCGCTTGGTAATAGGTATTTTATTGACAAAAAGACAATTTGAGAAAGGCATAACGAGTTTTTTTTATTCAATGTTTTATAAGACTGTGGATTGTGGAGGCATTGTTGATTTGGGCATGAAGGCCGCTAAACTGGCCGCGTAGCCAACGTGCCAATCGCTTACGCTCCATAGCGATCGAAATGCAACTGCCACTATCGCACTAATATGGAAGATTGATAGACAAAGCGATTCGATGGCGAAGCGATAGCGATTGTCACCTTGGCTAGGCCGCCTGAAATGGGACTGGGCAGGGCATATCTGCCGAATACACCCAGAACGCTGGGTCAAATAAGCCACGGACTGGATCCCACAGGATGGATCTCGAGGCAGGGGAAGACCCATGGCGAGACAACCTACGTAGAACGTAGCACCCTTTGGCAATGACAATGTATGGCGCGCTACACCTCATGTTAAACTTGTGTGTCTTTTGGCATGGTCGGTGGTGGCTTAAAAGTCTACAGTGTTTTTTTTTTTATTAAAAATGGGCTTACTCATGGCCACAGACTAGCCGAGGCAAAGACGTGGCCTACGATGGAGTCTGCCCAGAAGGTGCCTGTTCACCCTTGATTTGAAGGTTGCCGGGTTATATGAGCTCGGAAATATAGACGCCGGCAAGGAATTCCATTCCTTGGCAGTGCGCATAAGGAAAGAGGAAGCAAAGCGCTTCGTGCGGATTCGTGGAATATCTACCAAGTAAGGATGGAAACCGGCCGTGCGTCTAAAAGTCCGATGGTAGAATGGGGACGGTGGAATAATCTCGTGTAGCTCTTGAGCACACTCCCCGAAGTGCAATCTGTAGAACACCGACAGACTGGCGACTTTCCGCCGATGGGCCAAAGACTGAAGCTTACCCGTTAGCTTCTTGTCACCAATCATCCTCCTGGCTCTGCGCTCCACTGAGTCTAAAGCGGCGAGTTGGTATTTAGCTGAGCCGTCCCACAGGTGGCTGCAATACTCCATACACGATCGGACTTGAGCTTTATACAGTGTTAGAAGCTGTCCAGGTGTGAAGTATCGCTTCACCTTATTTAGGACGCCCAGCTTTCTGGCCGCAGTCTGTGCTTTAGATTCAATGAAGGTGCCGAAGTTGAGGACTGAACTCAACTCCACGCCGAGGAGTTCCAGGCTGTCAGTAATAGGTACAGATGCACCTCGGAAAGAAGGAGTCAGTTCGAATGGACTCCGTTTACCAAAATAGGTCACATTGCCCAAAAAACTTCTTTCTTTCTGTGTTTTTGTGTAGCCCTAAATCAACTCAATAGGTACACATTGTGATCTCTAACTCGAGCCGTGAGACATAGCTTTCCACACTCGTGGGAAAAGCGAAATATTATTTGTATCCACCAATAACTAAGCAAGTATTAGAGAGTCCGATAAATAGGTTCACGCTTCACGCATAAATTAACTTGTTGCAATCGGTACCGTCGGCACTTGGTACGGTCCGCAAATTAATTGCAATAGTTCGCGGTTTATTCTGAAATTCTTTAAATTTTATATTGGGATTGTGATTTTCGAAAACACGAGGTTATTTTATTTTTTTACAAGCTTTTATTTAGTTTCATCTGTCCCGTTGTCGGTCTGTAATCAGATCTTGCAAGTTAAATTTGATCCACTTCCCGGTTTCCGATTGAGCTGAAATTTTGCATGCATGTATAAATGGGATGACAATGCAATATTATTATAACATAGAGCTGATCTGATGATGGAGACAGGAGGTGGCCATAGGAACTCTGTGATGAAACAACGCAACTTAATTGTGTTAGGGGTTTTCGAATTGTCTCGATGAGTATTAGTTGTCTGTCGTAAGAAAAGTACAGTCAGCGATAAAAGCTTATACCAAAAATGAAATTTTGCCAAAAACTTATTTATGTCTGATGATTTTTAATCTGTATTGAAATTTGTATGTATAATAAACAGTTTTTATTTATTTATGTCTTTACCCATCATGAAACAATGGTGTTCCGGACATTTGGGAGGCGAGTAACGTTTAAGGTAACTCTGTTCAACATTGACTGCATACCTATACATATTATGTTAGAGAATCATTGTTTTTTTAAGCTAGGTATGTTTGTCATGGTAGCTAATATAAAGTAAGTTCACGGTATTTATTTTACAGATATGTTATTATTACAGATGTATTGAAAATTTCTTAAAAGTTGAACCTGTTCTGAAAGATGCCCGTTGTAGACATTTTTGACCCGTGTCAGGCGTGGCTTAATGCGCGATTTCGTCGCGTCGCTACAATCACCTACAAGTACATGCGGCCCACACCAATAGTGTTGAGTCGCTCACTCGTGAGGCACCTCATTTGTACCACTCATTTTGTTAATTTGTCGCAATACTTCGTACCGCAAAAATGTCTTACTTCACTCCTCTATTCATTTTACTTGATTCTAAAATTATCTTTCTCCTAAAAGTTCTATTCTTAACCTCCAGAATTGCACTCCAATTAAATGTTACTATTTATTTATTTATTAAGGAAGTGATGAATACATAAATATGTATATACATTAAATATTTTTGTCGCCGTTGGAATTAATGGAATAGTCGACGCTGAAAATATGCTAGTACCTCACCTCATTTGAAGTAAGACATTGTAACACCTCATTTTAGTAAATGAGGTACTCATACAAACTCATTTTAAATTGATGTCCTACCCATCACTACACACCAATTTAAGTGTCTAGCTATCTATAGTAGCTGCCGCGCACCGCTACGGAAAGGATGCCCGCTCGCGCTTGCTCCACCAAGCGTCATCTGTCATAATAGACGCGTTTTGTTAGAGAGTGAATCTTCTGTAAGTACCTAGTTACTATTATTTATTCTGTGTCCGTGTCTGCAAACCGTACCTATAAAACAGCGCTATCACCGGGCACTGAACCTACACCTTGACCTGCGATCCGCGATATTTGCATCCATATCCTGTGTTATGACTCGCTCCATTGTTGCTTGACTAGTTTACGGTTCGGCTTTATTCCGACGCAAGGTATAAAACTTAAGTACCGACATCAAGGTGTTCGCTCAAACTTTGGAGTCCGTATTATTATTATACTATCAACTTCCCCGCGACTTCGTCCGCGTGGTGTTAGTAATTTGGGTAGCTTATTTTTATCTAATCTGCTTTTTATCGATTTCCCGTACAAACTTCCACCCCCCTTTTCACTCCCTTAAAGGATGACTTCTGAAATAAAAACTATCCTATGTCCTTCCCCGGGACCCAAACTCTCTCCATACCAAATTACAACTAAATCGGTTCGGCGGTTTAAGCGTGAAGAGGTAACAGACAGATAGACAGACAAGACACATTGGGTCGCACGAGGCGCACGGGCGAATGATAGCAAAATGACATCATTTAGTTATCATTTTGACATTAAAATGTAAGTTTAAATTGGCCTCCTCAATGGTAAAGGGTTCAACCTAAACGGGCGGAGACCTTCCATATTTCATCGAAATTATGGTAAGAACCTACCTTAGTAAAGTACCTTTTTTATGAGGTAATTATACATAAAACATTCCTCTTGAATCACTCTATCTATTAAAAAAACCGCATCAAAATCCGTTGCGTAGTTTTAAAGATCTAAGCATACACAGGGAGGTACATGTAGTGATGTACTTTATATAGGTCTTTAACGAATTTTTGGTTCTTAATTAATATAATTACAAAATAAAATCTAAATTCAACTTAAAACTTGTAAGTTCTAAATAGCGTTTAAGTCATTACAAAGGCATTTTTATCGGACCTTCGTTAAATTTTCGCAATTTCAACGAAACGGTTTCCCGGCTGGCTTGCGCCTTGCCTTTTTAACGTGAGTAATACTTATGCAGATGACGGCACTTTACATTTAGCTCATAACGAGGTTATTAGCTTTGTTTTTGGCCGTACTAAAATTGCGTGGTCAATACGGCTTTTAAGTGACGTTAAGAGACATAAATTAGCATAAAAAGGGAAAAGATATTTCGGGTCATTACGAATTACGTCCGATTCCGAAAATCGCCCATTACGGAGGTTCCATACTTTATGTTATATAACGTTACATAACATTGTGTATTATGTTCAGTGATCGGGGATTTCTATGCCACTTGGGGTGAATGACCTCAATCATTATGCTAGTATGGATATGCCGCGGGATTCCGGGATTCGTGTGCGATATAGGAGAGTGTTTTGGCATGTTACTGTTAATCAATTATCATGCATTGCATATATTATTAATATTAATAATTGAAAATTTGAAATTGAAAAATTGAAAACTTAATAATTTTTGGAATAATATTTTTTCTTTAAATCATAACCAACACTGTTTTTTTACAGTCCTTTATTTTATAAACGAATTACCAACACCGAAATAGCGTTTACTTTTCGAACAGTTTTGTTCCTATCGCGGGCCAAGTGGCGTATCCATATTACCATTTCGACTTGATATCCCGCGGTGTGGCATAGAAATCTCCGATCACTGATTATTTTATAATATAATATTATATATGTACATAATATTTCACAAGTAAAATTGCACATATGTGTGGTGACTTCGAACTCTCTGTATAACGCTTTATAATGCGATGTCTGTCTGTGTAGTCCATGTAATACTTACTTACACAGTTAAAGCGAACTCTTTAATTTGTCCGGGTATTTTCAAAGTCGCCAGCTAATAAAAAGAAAGGAAAGGTAACCCGACCTCACTCTATAATCATAACTCAGTAATTCAATTTGAACCTTACATGTACTACATAAGGTAGGAATTAGAGTGGGTACAATTGGAAGATATGAGTTTTTGAAGTTAATTAAAAGTTGAAAGTCTAAATTTTAAAAGCGTCAGAGTACATACTAATTAGCACTTCGTTGAACATATAACCACTTTGTTTAATGTTCTATGTTAAAAATACTCGCTTTTAAAAGCATAAAATTGAATTTTCGAGCCCCAGCGTTCTGAGTAAATGTTAGGTTATATGTATAAAATAAATAAATAAATAGTGCTTAACAAAATCGACCGTCTCCTTTTACTTTAATTAGTTATTCATCTTATCAAAATTTCAAATGGAGAAAAAATTAGTAACAATGCGCTTTAACTAAATAAATTTCACATTATCGATTCAAAATCAAGAGTATTTTAGATATGCAGTGTCTCTATTTGTATCTATAAGAGTATGGTAAATGCTTTTGACAATAAGTCCCATCAGGTTCTATTGATGATAACATTGATAACTGTATTACAATAGAAATTTATTCGTATGGTATAAAGTACAAAAGAAATTACAAAAATAATAAATAAAAACCACATAAAATTACAATTGAACTAAATACATAATATAAAACTAAACTAAACTAAATCTAAAAAACCTGCCAAGTGCGAGTCGGACTCGCGTTCTAAGGGTTCCGTCCATTAAGTCCGACTCCCGCTTGACTGCACATTTGCACGGACCTATGTGCATTTTTTGTCAGACATTTATTTTTATTTTATTTAAGCCTTTTATTTATTTAATAATACATTATAATATATACAATACAATATAAATTTAAATTATACACTTTACAATTATGCAATTATTATTGATATAGAATTTGATGATTATTATTTATTTTTTAACTTTTATTATTATTAAAGACCTCTCGACGAGTATAGGCCTCCTCCATTTCTCTCCACTTTTTCCTATCTTGGGCTATTTTTGTCCAGTCGTCGTTTGTAAACTTGTTGTGATTCCTGGTGAACAAAACTATATCAAGAAACGTAACCAAAACTCTAACAAGAGAAACCTATCCGAATCACCAGAAAACACCAACAGTTATCCAAGAAAAAATATTCCTAAAAACCCTACAAAGAGACAAAATTCTAATATCCAACAATACATGATAAATAACCCAAATAATGACTAGGCATGGCAACCCCCCCCCTCGCCCTCACCAAACACCCCTACTGTATCACCTCAACTTCACGCCAATACGAAGAAATGACATAAAGCGACCTCTCCACGCAAGCCCCCAACACGGCCGGTCACCGCGGGGACTAACGACCACAACCCTCCATTCAAACCCTTTGTCAGACATATCCTAACTAAATATGTTAATTTTATCACAATTATAATAACTCTACTGGCGAAAGTGTTCCCAACATCTTTATTTATATGAATTTAAAAGTGGAAAAATTACTCTCTTAGGTGAGACTTGAACTCACGGCGTCTGGAGTTCAAGTGTCACCCAAGACAGTATTTTTTCCAATTTTTAATTTATTCTGAACATAATAGCATCGGTCGCAGACATTTCTGCTTCTTAAAAAAATAATTAAATTGTATGTGTATATATATATCAAGTCCAGAAGTAATTTATTAATGTGATCTACAACCAGAGCCCGTACCATGAGTCACTGACAGTGTCAAAACTGACATATACGCTATCGAGAACGTAATTTACTTTCTATAATACATCTCGTTCGCACTAATATGCGAGTACGAGCGAGATGCATAGAAAGTAAATTACGTTCTCGATGGCGTTTATGTCAGTGCCAAACTGATGGTAGCCGTACAGAAGCATAACAACTTATCAGAAATCATCTAAACATACTTAAAAATTCTAAAAGCTGCTTACCGCTCTTACATTGCAGGTACGCCGTGCGACACAAAACATTTTCTTAACAGGGTTATAAAATAATTTTATTTTATAAGTAAGTTTACTATTATATATAGTAGGATAACTGGGCTATTCAAAGGTATTTTTTTTCTAGAGCAAATGCCCATACTTTTAATTCTGTAGAGGAGTTTCGTAAAAAAAAGTGTAAAGATTTTTTATGAATTATGAATTTCTCGTATTTTTTGTATGGGTGACTGAAAATTTAGTCACAAAAATGAATTTCTTATCCTCGAATTACACGAAAAAGACACCAAACTTGATATAGTTGCTAGATGTATGCAAATATAAAATTTAGAGTGAGGCGCGCCGGATGCATTTCCCCCAAATTTTGAGTTACTCACAATGAGCTCTTTCATTAGAATTGTAACAAGATATAGTTTGAAAAACTTTATTTTTTAAGTTTCCCATTTATCCAAGTAACCCATGTTTAAAATTCATTTGTTTGCGTTACATGGCCGTCTTTGAGTCACAAACTTGCATATGTGTACCAATTTTCACCTTAATTGGTCCAGTAGTTTCGGATAAACATTAAAAAAAAACCCGTAGGGGTAGGGTCAAAGACTAAGTAATTAAGTACGACTCACGCTTGACTGCACATTTCTAATAGGTTTTCCTGTCATCTTTAGGTAAAGAACTATTTTGTGTATTTTTTTCAAAATTTTAGACCCAGTAGTTTCGGAGATAAGGGGGGGAATGGTCATTTTTTGCCTATTTTCTTGAATAACCGCTTAACT